>NC_086104.1:68919536-68987036 GCF_963921235.1 Mobula hypostoma | reverse complement strand
GGATCCCCAGCATCTGCAGGATCTCTCGTGTATATTCTTTGTATAGATGTTGATTTATGAGAAAAAAAATGCAATGCTACTAATTTCTTTTAAGACCAAAACACCATACGATACAAGGGGAGAATTAGGCCATTTAGCTCAGAGGTCTCCAACCTTTTCTGCACCACGGGCCAGTTTAATATTGACAATATTCTTGTGGACTGGCCAATTGGGGTGGGGGGGGGGTGTTCAAGTAGGGCTGCCAACTTTCTCACTCCAAAATAAGGGACAAAAGTAGCAGTCAAATACGGGACACTTGTGTTTACCCCGAGAAAGACTACCATGACCATGAAGCCTTGCGCGGGCACCTGGGGGTGCGCATGTATGTATGTGCCGATTTTTTTCCTATAAATCTGTTTTGGCTTAATTTTCCCAATTCTGTTAAGTGAAACTACACTGTACATACATTATTTCTACTTTACATAGGCTGTGTATTTATCATATCATTCCTGCTTTTACTCTATGTTAGTGTTACTTTAGGTTTTATGTGTTACAGTATTTGGTATGATTTGGTAGGTTATTTCAAGTTCAACAGTGCGTGACAGGGAATGAGGAAAGGTGCAGCTGACTCATATCGTTTCATATAATCAAATCATATCGTTTCCTCGCGGCCCAGTAGCACATGCATTGCGGCCTGGTGGTTGGGGATCACTGTTTTAGCCCATCAAGTCTGCTCTGCCCTTTAATCATGGCTGATTTATTTTCCTTCCCAACCCCATTCTCCTACCTTCTCCTTGTAACCTTTGACACCCTTATTAATCAAGAACCTATCAACCTCTGCATTAAATATACCCAATGAGTTTGCCTCCACAGCTGTCCATGACATAGAAATCCACATATTTGCCACTCTCTGACTAAAATAAATTCCTCCTAATCTCTGTTCTAAATGGATATCCTTCTATTCTGAGGCGGTGCCTTCTACTCCTGGACTCTTCCACTATTTGAACCATCCTCACCACGTCCACTCTATATAAGGCCTTTCAATATTTGGTAGGTTCAATGAAATCCAACATCACGCCTCACCCCCCCATTCTTCTAAACTCTGGTGAGACAAGGCCCAGAGCCATCATACGCTCCTCATACATTAACCCTTTCATTCCTGGGATCACTCTCATTAACCTTCTCAAATGCCAGCATATCCCTTCTCAGATACAGGTCCAAAAACCGTTCACAATATTCCAAATCCCTCCAAATGTGGTCTGACCAATCCCCTATAAAACCTCAGTATTACATCCTTGCTTTTATACTCTAGTCCTCTGGAAATGAATGTTAACAGTGCATTTGCTCTCCTTACCATCTACTCAATCTGCAAGTTAACCTTTAAGGAATCATGCACGAGAACCCAAGCCCCTGTGCACCTTTGATTTCTGAATTCTTTGCCTGTTTGGAAAATAGTCTACACCCTTATTTCTTCTACTGAAGAGCATGACCATACACTTCCCTACACTATATTCCATCTGCCATTTCTTTGCCCAATCTCCCATTTGCCTAAGTCCTTCTGCAGACTCCTTGTTTCCTCAACACTACCGGCCCCTCCAGCAATCATTGTATCATCTGCAAAGCTGGCCAAAAAGCTAACAATTCCACCATCAAATCATGGACATAAAATCAGAAAAGAAGAAGTCCCAATATTGATCCCTGCGGAACATTACGAGTCATCAGTAGCCAACCAGAAAAGGACCCTTTATTCTGACTCTTTACCTCCTGCCAGTCAGCCAATCATCAATTTCCCCCAGGATCAATAAAGTATGACTATGACTATTCATGCTAGGCTCCTATCTTTCCTGTAATATCATGGGCTCCTATTAAGCAACCTCATGTGTGGCACCTTGTCAAAGGCCTTCTGAAAATCCAGGTAAAAAGCATCCATTGACTCTCCTTTGTCTATCTTGTCTGTTATTTCCTCAAACAAATCTAACAGAAATGTCAGGCAAGATTTCTTTCCCTTTAAGGAAACCATGCCACTTCACCCTATTTTATCATGTGTCTCCAAGTACCCTGAAACCTTATTCTTAATAATAGAGATCTTGCTGACCACTAAAGTCAGGCTAACTGGCTTATAATTTCCTATTCTTTGCCTCCCTCTCTTATCAAAGAATGGTGTGGCATTTGCAATTTTCCAGTCCTCTGGAACCATTCCACAATCTAGTGATCTTGAAAGATCACTACTAATTCCCCCCCAATTTCTTCAGTCGCCTGTTTCAGAAGCCTGGGGTGTAGTCCATCTGGTCCAGGTGACTTACCTCCTTTCAGATTCCCACGTACCTTCTCCTTAGTAATAACAATGACATTCATTTCTGCCCCCTGACGCTCTTGAATTTCTGGGATACTGCTAAGAATAGTGAAGACTGATGCAAAATACCATTTCTTTGCCCCCCCCCTCCCCATTACTACCTCTCCAACATCATTTTCCAGTGGTCCAATATCCATTCTTGCCTCTCTTTTATTCCTTATACATCTGAACAAAAATTTGGTATCATTATTTACATTATTAGTTAGCTTACCGTCATATTTCATCTTTCTCTGTTTATGGATTTTAGTTGGTTTTTACAAGCTTTCCAACCTGCTAACTTTCCATAAATTTTTGCTATATGTCCTCATCTGTGCTGTCTTTAAACCAATACTGCATCTTACTTAATCATTTTGTTTTATGGAACAAAATTTACACCTTTAGACTTTTTGATGCACCTTAACAATTACAGTCCAGGTTTTGTATGAGTAATGCTGATTGAGTGCTGATCAAAGTCACCCATATGGTATAAAATGATGACTTGTGACATTGCTACAACATCTTATTGTGAAACTTGGCCTCAGGCCGTCATACACTCACTCTGACAAATGACGAACTTCACCTGGGCTTGTTGTTATCACTTGTTCTTACAATCAAATTCCTTAAAATCTAGAGTATATTTTTTACTTCTTTACATTACACAGAAAATAGCAAGATCCAGGAAATGCAATAAAGAATGCTGGTCCCAAGTGGTGATTACTGAATTACAACATTCAGTATATTTTCCTTATGGGAGACAGAACAAAATAAGAATATACTGAAGTGAAATACATTTGAAAACCACTGACCTGTTTATTTAAACAAAATACATTTTAAGAAAATTATTTTCAAGTTTGAATAGCCTCTTGAGGCTTCATGATTCCAAAATACTTTAACTTCAGTACAGCAAATGTAAGAAAGTGTTGCAAATTTCCACAAAGTAAAACCCCCCCCCAAAAAAAAAGACATGATAATGACCGCAAAGTCTGATTGAGGGAATTGGAGATACCTTTGCTGTTTATTTCAAAATAGTTTAATAGGATCTTGTACTTATGCTTCTGAGGGCTTAGTTTATTATCTCACCTAGAAGATGCCAATTCTATCAATTTAACATCCACTTGACACTGCAATAGAGTGTTAGTTTAGATATTTGTACTCAATTTACTGGAGTGATTCAGAAACCAAGTTAATCAGGCCGTCCACTGGTCCACCACTAACATTCCTTGAAATGTATAGTTTTACCACGGTAAATGATTTCTGTACAATTAAATTTTATACATTTAAGTTATGGAAAACAGTGAAAACAAAACTTTGTCTTTGGACATAGGTTCACTTTTTCTTGTTAAATTGTGGAAGATAAATTATGTTTTAAAAATTTTATAGTGAAATACAGCTCACATTGTACAAAGTAGAGAAGGGGTGGGCAGAGGGACCAGAAGAGGGTGAGGGAAAATTGGGACAGTGACAATGCAAAGACAATTTGTATTCCTGTTGCACTTCTAACACAAATAAACATCAAAGAACACACAATGCAATGGACTTAAAAACTGGGCCACAGAAAGTAGGTAAGATGTCAAAAACTTGGTTTAAAGTCAATGAGTTGAACGAACATCTTAAGGAAAGATAGTGGGGAGACAGAGAAGTAGTAACTTTAATCTGAGGTTAAAGGACATTTATCTCCTCCTGGCTCAACATTCAGATGACCTTAACTGCCATCTTTGTAATATCCTTGTTTTCTCAAAATATAGCTCACAATAGCATTGGCTGTCTCAGGGCAAACCAATTGAAGTTGATTCAAGGCAAACATTTAATCCTGTTACTACCTGTTGTAAAAGATTCCACATTCAGGTCCACACATAATGTGGTGGAGGATCACATTAGGATGGACATATCTACAAGATAACTGTCCTTTAGTTTGCTGCCTTCTCGCATTGATTGTCTGAATAATGAATGGTGAATGAATACAATTTTTACTCCTGAGTGCTCCCATAACATTAACCAAAGCACATTTCATCTCACTTTCCTGTGTCTAACACCATGAGGACAGTTCTTTTTTTTTATATAACTTTTAACTTAATCTAGTATCTGTAGAATGCAACATATATGTACATGTCCACGATTATCATATTGTCATAGTATCATGTGTTAAAGAAGCTGAAAATATCATGGAATTCTCCCTACCTACTCTTGTGAAAAATAATTGGCAAGTATCTATAACAGCTCTCAAATTTTTGCTGTTTAGTCAATACAAACTTCCATTTACACTGCATACATGGTTTCATGCAGTACTTGGCTGTAGCAGGCCAACTGTTTTCCTCTGAATCAGGGGAACAGTGGAGATCTCAAATTTTGCTGCAGCATATCAATGAGGCACGGATATGTATTCCAGCTCTGCATGGATGAGCACACTGTTCAATAGTGCTGGCTCACACAGTATCAGGGTGAGTTATCACTTCCCATGAAGGCACTCTTATCACCAGTGCCCAGAGAGGTGGCTGTGACTCACAGCCTTTCATTTTCAAGGCAGTTTGCTGAACATTCAGGCTTCAAAGATTCACACTTTCAAACTCTATAAGAGTTTGTGAACACTCAATTTGCCAAAACTGTTTACAGTGTAATTGGGCACCGTACCTGTGTCCATGAGATAGCGAAGGTGCTTCTCCACTACTGCGGCCCGTGTGTCAATTTGTTTCTGCTCATTCTCCAGCGCTGCCAATTCTCCGACAACATACTGACTCGTGTCTTTGAACCCTTTCTGTTGATTAGAAAATATATTAAGGATACATAAGGTAATTATAAAAATATTTTCCTTAATTCAGTGCAATGCAAAAAAAATTTAGATTGTCTCTAGTGTGCAGCTAGCCATTAACTGAACTCCCAGAGAATAAAAAGTTAAATATGGCTATTGTTTCTTCTGATGTAAATTGAAACAAAACCTACTGGGTATATCAGCAGAAAATTAATAAATGGGAAGGCATTTTTAATCTGAGTTTTAGAGTCAAAGAGTCTCTGCTGTGTGACTCAAAAACTCAGATTAAAATGCTTTCCCATTTATTAAATGTCTGCTGATATAACCCAATAAGTACATTTCCTTTACATAAAGCAAAGATCAATGTAATGTTTTTGAGTAAAAAAAACTCAATTTAACATCAAACATTTTGCAAGCTTTTCCCCCCAAATTGTTCTACTTCTGTCCACCAGTAAGTTTTCTCTTTACTGTCCATCAGATTTTTCTTCACAAATCAATTTTACAGATGATCAGCCTATTTTCTCACTGTGCTGAACCTCCCCATTAATTAAGTGAAAAAATTATCATATATATTATATTAATGCAAACATCATTCAGCTGGTAATTCATGGCTGATCCGTATAATGGAAAGGTTGAACACCCATTAACCCATGCCAACAAAATGGGTTGTCTGGGAAATTCTAGCAGGTCTCCAGTGACTTTGCCTTCCAACTGAAGCTTGCAGTATCTACTTCTGTAATAATTAAAATCCTCCTGGTAGATCAATACTGGAATCTCTTTATGGGAAGTGCCCTGATGGAAATGTCTCAAGGATGCAAGTCTGAAAAATTCATCTTTTATCTGACAATTATCACTACACTGCAGACTAGACTAATTCAGTGGTGCACCCCTTTTGCTTTGCATTGAAAATGTGTGTGATTGACATCTGAAAACCCAACATCTCATTTTTGCTAGCAATAAAGATAGTGATTTTAAAATGACAAAAAAAGATCAGCAATCTCTAAACCACAGAAAAATTAGACATACACTAAATAATTCATCTTCTGGTGGCTTTCTTGGAGTTGTTTCACATATTTCCATCCTCTCCTCATTTCCTTTCTTTGCATCTTCTGGTATTGATCTCTGCCTTTTAATCTCTTTTTTTAAAGAAAAAGAGAAAAAGATATTCAGAAATTGGATGAAACTATCAACTTCACCTTAAGCACAGCAAATGATTTACACAGAGAAGATTAATTTTAGTCTTGTTATGAATCTTCTCTAACAACTGATCAGAATGAAAAGCAATAGAGAAATTTAACATTTTTATCTTAAGGGTTCCTCACCTGGTCTGCTTTCCACATACTGACTAAATGACTGAAGATGAGTTCGCCTCACAGCTGAATCTTTACTGAACATCACAGGACTCCGCAAACGTTCGGTAGCTTTACGCAATCGCTCAGCTCGATTTTCCTCCATTTCATTCTGTCAGGAATTACCAATTAAGTTTTTTTCTAATATTATTCAACATTAGTTGAACATGTTTCTTATTTTAATTAAATAACTCTTAATCCTCTATATTTGCAAAGATAAACTGTGGAACGAAAAATAAACATACTTTTCTTGCTGAAGCCACCTTGTCATGGACTTCATAAATCCTGTATCAAATACTAACATCTTAAGTAATAGCTTTGATCCTTTATTCCAGTTTGCTACATTACTGAATGGGAACTTATCAATTTTACCTAGTTTCTCACATTTCTCTGATAAGAGTTGGTTGTTAGTGCTGCGTCAACTGCAATAACTCATAAATGCAGCCTGCAGATTACTGTATACTGATAAAGAATATAAGAAAATCTTATACTTGTCCAAACGTGTGTATGATTTATAAAAACTTTAATATCAATAACCCAATGTTAAGCTTTCTCTAAACCTAATATTTATGTATTCAAATTCAACACATCATTCTGTCAAAACAAAATACTCCCAAAGGACTAAATAGCTGTAGTGTGTGGAAATAGTAGATACCAGGATATGTTGTACCAAAAATATTACATTCTACTGCTAATCTTGTATTATTTCTAAGTGTTTTGAAAGTAAATAGAGAAAGGCTGAGATGCATGACTAATAGCTTAGTCTGCTGAATGTTGAAACTGGTTATCAAATGCTACCAAGGCTGTACCCTCCCTCTGCATTAAGACAATAAGTAATGAAGGGGCCCTCTAATGGCCTATTCTCTTGCCTTAAGGAGGTGTGGGATACAGAATCCTCAGGAGAAGGTAACAGTTTACCCTCTCCTACAATCACAGAATGCCTCATTTACAAATATCTGAACCACATTACAATCACATTGAATCTGCAGTCAATTGCTTCTTGTGAACAGAACAGCTTTGGGACTTCTTCTAAAAGAGAAAAAAATGCTAGCCTCTCTGAATCTCATAATCAAGTTATTAGAATGTTTCTTTTAAAAACCTGGCTGGGATTACGCTAAAATATATATTTTGTTATAGCAATAAATGCAACACGATAATTCCACTTACATGCTTCATTTCTACACAAATGTAAATGCTTTATGTGCACCAGTTCAATTGGACAGTAGCTTTATAATAGTATTACAACTCAATAGATAACATAGTCAAATAGAATCTGGCTTTAAATATGTTTAGAAAAGAGCCAAACATAGTAATATTTATAAACTGATTTTGGTGAAACTAGATTCTTTGATTTTCCCTAAAGAGCAAAAAACAAAAATAAATGAATGGCTTTCAAATCCATCTACAGCATTGATAAATTGAATATTATGTATTTCTTTCATAACATGTTACCAGGACTTGGCACTAGTGAACAAATAATGGATCACTCTAAAACAGTTAAGGTGCAAAAGTATCAGTGCGATTAGCTAGCAAATCCCATTTTGGGAAACCTTTTTATGGCAAAGAACTTCTGCCATGTTACAAATTTATTCCTCTAAGCTCAGTTAATTCAGTTAGTTTGCCAACCTATTGTGCTTTTCTCAAGCCAGCTTCATATTGCATTAAATCCACCGCAGAAAGCTAAATTGAATGAAAAATCAGACAATCTAAGCTCTTCTTTGTTTAAAGAAAACACCACAAGTCTTCTACTGATACATCACTTTCATCGCTGACGTACAGGAACCGACAGTGCAAGGGAAAGCAATGAAAGTCATTGTTTTTCAACTTCAAAGACCTTGGTGTAGAAAGGAATCCTGTCAGCATTGACGGTCCCCAAAGATATTGCAGGTGGGTGAAAAGTCATACAAACAAATATGCTCCAAAGCCACAGTAATAAATATGGTAATATTGTAAGAAACACAGATATAACACTGAAAATTTAGGCTGATAAAATGGTTTGCCCATTTTTCTTAAAACAATTTTCACATTAAATAAATTAAAAAGAAATAAAAGTGTTGCTAATGTTGTTTAATCTTTAATGTTTAAACTCATTTTCACTTTATTCAAGGAACCAACCTTGGCTTAAACATTTTAAGACAAAGATCCTAATATTTATCATTCATAAAAATCTAGCAATTTACTTATTTCAATGGCGTAGGAGTAAACCACAAATCCAAATTTAACTTCTTGCCATTCTGATATGCTGTTTTCATAATTACATTACTGGACAAGGATGTTCTTATTACAAT
The DNA here is from genome assembly GCF_963921235.1 of Mobula hypostoma. Classification (NCBI taxonomy): domain Eukaryota; kingdom Metazoa; phylum Chordata; class Chondrichthyes; order Myliobatiformes; family Myliobatidae; genus Mobula; species Mobula hypostoma. The sequence continues at coordinate 68,978,342 of NC_086104.1, read as the reverse complement.
TTTCACCTCTTCTCATGTGAGGCTATATGCATTCTACTTGCATGCCCAAATGTCTTTCTTTGCAGGCTGACTTTTAAAACTGTCTTGCCTTATAGCTTCCAAAAAAATTGAAGAGAAATCAGAAATTGGCCTCTCACCCACTATCAAGGCAAATGGATTTACTATTGTCCTGTCCATACTGGAAAATACATTTGCCAACTTCTGACTTGTTTTGTTTATTGCACATTGCGTTCCTTGAAGACTGGATCATCAGAGTTGTGCACACAGATTAAAAGTTCCATTTTATATTGATGGAGAGCGGATTGTAATGACGACCCTGTAGTATTGGATGCCTTAAATATCCACATTTTTTCAATTTTAAATTATTGTAAATTCAGTAAATTTTGTGCTTAGAGCACACAGAATGAGTGAAACACCAATAAAGTGAATTTATTCATCTTGGATTTGACAAAGACAGGGAGATTACACTCCAATTTTATAAAAAACTTAGCTTAGGCCTCAACTAGACTACTGTGTACAGCTCCGAGTGCCACATTAGAGGAAGAACGTGACAGCACTTCAGAAAATGTTCAGGAGATTCACCAGGATGTCAGATTCAGATTAGTTTATTGTCATGTACACCAAGGTGCAATGAAATTCCCTGCCCGTGTAAACAATGTCTGTGATGAACATTTCAATTATCAGGAAAGACTGAAGAAGCTCAAGAGGTTAAGATGACGGCGGTTTATAAAATAATGAGGGGTACTGATAAGGTAAACCTCAGGAAGCTTTTCTGCATGCCAGAGGCAGGCAAAACAAGAAAACATAGGTTTAGGTTAAGGGGAAGAGATTTAGATGGGATATGAGGGGAACCTGGAGGGTGAGTATCAGGAAGGCACTGTTCAAGAGGGTGGTTAAGCAGAGTGGCATTTAAGAAGGCTGTCAATGAACACCTGAGTCAGTTATGCACAGAAGGGCAAGGGCCAAATGCTATGAGATAGGATTGGTGCCAATGGTTGGATTGGATGAGGTGGGCATATGGCCTGTTTCCACTCTGTAAATTTTTATGACTCTATGAATGAAGCAAAGTAACAATGAGGTCTCTGAACAGGTGCAATGACAATGGCACTTCATTTTCATCTAATGTATCACATTTAAATGCCTCCAGGTTTGCCTCCAAGTGCAAAATAATGCTTTGGACCACAAGTAAAAGACCTAAATTACTCTCTACAGGTAAAAATTGAATGGTCGAGATTTGAATCTGGTCAAATTTGCAATGTCAATGTCATTCACACTGTGATAGGTCTAGGTATTATAATACAACCAACAAATTGCAAAAGCAAGTTAAGGCTCTAACCTTGGATAGGTATGAATACAAGCCAAAGGAAGGCTATAGTTTCAGATAATTCTGCAGCATACTGCAGATTAACAGATTTATACCAAAATCTGGAGAGGGCAGAGCCTGTTGCTGTGCCCGGAGAATGTTACCCAGGCTTTCTGCATTTTGGATATGGACTTGAACTATAGACTTTTTTCAGTCTTATAGTTCTTTATATTCTCTTTTTTTTCACTTGATCTTTCTCTTTTTTTGTGCAGGGAGGGGGATTTGGGGGTCATGTGCCTGTTCCATATTTGCTAATTTTTTTAGTGCGGGAAGAGGGGTTTGGGAAATTGAGGATTGTGCTGCCGTTCTTTTCTTTCTTGGTTTTGTGGCTACCTAGAGAAGAAGAATTTGAGAGTTGGGTACTTTGATAATAAGTGAACCTTTGAACCTTTGTCTATTTCAACACATTTGTTTACAGAGTTATCAGAAGAGAACGCTTCTAAAACTTCCTGTGCCTGCCTTGTGTTTGCCTGCACTAGAACCTCCATGGTGTCCAGTTAAAGTGGTATCCTTCTTGATCTTCATGTACTGAGATCAGTGACAATGGATCATGTCTCTGTATGACCAGTTTGTGTTCCTGTAAACAAGATGAGAGTTTATGCCCTGTCTGGTTGACATCGTTCTTGCTGCGGTCTCCACAGGCGATCCTGCACACAACATTGCTTTTGCTGCACATCAAAGTTGCTGGTGAACGCAGCAGGCCAGGCAGCATCTCTAGAAAGAGGTACAGTCGACGTTTCGGGCCAGGACTTTTGCTGGTTGTCTTTAATGGTACCTTGGTTCTCCTTCAAGTTGCTGTTGGTTTATGAGCAGTTGTGATTCCATGAGGTTTGAGCCAGTAACAACTGGTACATCTTTGGACAGTGGAAGGAAACCACTGCACTCGGAGAAAACCCACATGGCCATGACAATACAGCAGCAGAAATGAACCTGGGTCACTGGTCCTATAAAGCACAGTACTAACCCCTACTCTACCATGCTGTCCTAGTATGCTACTGTAGTGAAGTAGACAAGTGGAAGTGAACAATCTCTGGGCAATGAGGGGAATGATTTGAAAAAATTATCAATCTTTAAAAAGCTACTCAAAATCCATCTTTTTTATCAATCATCCAAAGAAAATTCCTGAGGTGGGGAGTTTGGTAGAGCGCATTGCAGAGGTAGAAAGATGTAGCCAAAATCTTTAGCAGATAGAGTGAGGCAAAAAGTAGGTAAAAAGGGCAGGGGAGAGGAGGGGATACTGAGCATAAAAGATGACTATAGGAAAATTGAAATAAAATGTTTTATCCCAATCCTCTTATTTAAAAGATAAAAGAACAGGCAGTTTAAATGGTTAAGCAAGGACTGGATGGTCTGAAGGGCCTGTTTCTGTGCTGTACTTTTCTATGACTTGATGATCCTATTTAAGAGGTTGAACAGGTTGAATTTAGCACAGCAATGGATTTGAAATTGAAAAAATATGACTTTCAATTTAATGTTTTGAGAGATCAAGAAGAAAAATGGATAGTATGGAAAAAATAAGCATTTGGGATGTTATGTTAAAGTTCTATGTACAAGGTGTTGGTGACGCCTTATTTGGAGTATTGTGTGCAGTTCTGGTCATCTATCCACAGGAAAGATACAATAAGATTGAACAAGTGTAGAGGTAATTTACAAGGATGTTGCCATGACTTAAGGATCTGAGTTGTAGGGAAAAGTTGAATAGGTTAGGACATTATTCCCTAGAGCAGGAGTTTCCAACCATTTTTATACCATGGATGAATACCATTAAACAAGGGGTTCATGGACCCCAAGTCAGGGACCCCTGCCCTAGAGTGTTGGATAATGGCAGGAGAATTGATAGAGGTATACAAAATTATGAATGGTATAGATAGGGTAAATTCAAGCAGGCTTTTTCCGCCGTAGTTGGGTGATACCAGAACTAGAGGTCATGGGTTAAGGGTGAAATGTGAAATGTTAAGGGGAACATGAGGGGGAACTTTTTCCACTCAGAGGGTGGTGAGTGTGGAAAAAGCTGCCAGAGGAAGTGGTGAATTTGGGCTCAATTTCAACATTTAAGGTAAGTTTGGATAACTAGATGGATGGAGCGGTATTGAAGGCTATAGTCCCAGTGCAGGTCAGTGGGACTTGGCAGAATAATAGCTTGGTATGGACTACATAGGTCAAAAAACCTCTTTCTGTGCTGTAGTGTTCTATGACTCTGATTCATATGATTAAGCTGTGTCTATCTGACATGTTGCTGGTCATATAATATTTGTGTTCCCACTTCTTTGTGACAATTCGTGAGAAAAGAAAAACACAGGCCTATTTCACAATTCAGATTTTATATGACTTTGAGTTCAACCAACTGTTTGGATACTCATACATTGCTGCCCTTACATTTTCTTTTATCAGCATTATACCCAGCACTAATAAGCTCAAGATTGTGAAATATGTCTAACCAAATCCTGTGTTGTAACGGGTTCTCTGGTTAAATTCAACCTATATTTGTGACTTGGAGGTTAAACTGGGTCAATCAGAACTGTTTCTTTGATGTGACAGATACTAATTTGGCAAAACCATTTTAAGAATTTCCTTGGTCATCTTGCAATAGTGTCTTAGTTCACATTCATCTGAGAGAACCTTGGATTCCTATCTCAATGGAAGCCAGCACTTTGGATGGCACAATACTCCATTTATACTATGTTGAAACATCAGATTGCTTAACATGTTTCTAGAATGCCTGATTTCATATCTTTCATATTTTTAGGGAAAAGATATTATTATTCTGAGAACAGTAACACAGGTGCCAAGCCAGTCTGATGAATCATTACACCAGTGTTCAAATCTGCACTGTGGCTTTTGGTATGAAGGAGCAAAATACCAATTTTACTGGGAGACCAACAGGTTTTAGCAGATGGATTTGATGGAAATGAGAGTAGCAAAATTAGAGATGAGGGATTAACTCAAGTAGTTTAGGAGTAGTAGTGGAGCTATTGTGACAGGTGAAGAGACAGGGAACTCAGCATAATGTTCAAGAAAGTATTGTAGTGGGAAATAGCTTCTGAATGGGAGGACAGTGAACAAGAGGGTTATAGAGAGATCTTGGGACTTGGAAAATCAGAACACATTAAACTGGAAAGGATACAAAAATTATGAGGATGTAACCAGGAGGTTCTGAGTTATAAGGAGAGGCTGGATAGGCAAGAATCTGGAGTTCAGGAGGCTGGGGACAAATTATAGAGTTTTATAAAAATCATGAGGAGCACAGATAATTTGAATAGCTGCAGTCTTTTCCCTAGATAGGGCAGGTCCAAATTGAGAGGGCAGAAGTTTAAAAGAAACCTAAGGGGCAACTTTTTCCACACAGAGGGGATTGCATATATGGAATGAGCAGAGGCACATATAATTATGACATTTAAAAGACATTTGGACAGGTATGTAGCTCTAAGGCAACTTAATTGGCATGGCTGAGTCAGGCTGGAGGGCCTGCTTTCCTTGCAGTTCTATGACTCTGTGATGAGGGGGTGAAAATTTCAAATGCAAAGTTGAGAAATGAGCCACTTGAAGAGTGAGATGACTCCAAGAGGAGACGGTGAAATAAAGCACCTGGCAGTCTGGACTTCAATAGTTGTACAGGGATTTCAGTTGGTAATGTGGTGGCAAACAGAGTACGTTGGGGACATTTTAGTGAGAATGAACCATAATCTATGCCGCATTTTCGATTGTACCAAGGAGACAAACAATGAATGAAAAAAGGAAGCATTGTAGAGTGCAATCCAAACAGGCTAGGGTATGTAATCTACTGGCATATACAGAAGGCAGCAATAGAAAAGGCAAGCAATAAAGCAGTTGGAGAAGGTAACCTGCTGGTAGTCAGCTGAAAACATTCTTTACTGCTAAATGCAAGTAGAATTTTGTTTGCCTGATATAAGGGTAAGTTATGATAAAAGACCGTAAGATATAGGAACAGAATTAGGCCATCTGGCCCATCAAGTCTGCTCCACCATTTCATCATGGCTGACTCAATTTTCCTCACAGCCCCAATCACCTGCCTTCTCCCTGTATCCCTTCATGCCCTGGCCAATCAAGTACCTATCAAACTCTGCCTTAAATAAGCACAAAGACTTGGGCTCCAAAACTGCCTGTGGCAAGAAGTTCCACAGATTCACCACTCTCTGGCTAAAGAAATTCCTTCTAATCTTTGTTCTAAAAGGATGCCCCTCTATTCTGAGGCTGTATACTCTGGTTTTAGACTCTCCCACCATATGAAACATCCTCTGCACATCCACTCTATCAAGGCCTTTCACCATTTGATAGTTTTCAACGAGGCCACCCCTCATTTTTCTGAATTCCAGTGAATGGTGTCTCAGAGCCATCAAATGCTCTTCATGTGACAAAAGTCTACCAAAGGTCTGGATGTCAAACATTATGAGAAGTTTTGACAAGACAAATAATTTTTTTTTCACTAACCAATTGACTGAGCAACCATTCCAAGAATAAAGAGATTTTGTTTGAAAAGGAGAGTTCTTAGTGAGTGAAAAATCTACTTAAAACAATGGGGATTCTTTGAAAATGGAAATGGATATAAATATTAAGTGGATGAAATTACAACCATGTGAATTTAGTTAAAAAGCCAAGATGGGCTGAAGGCCCGTTATGCTCTGTAGAAATGTGTCATGATGTATTTAAAAAAGAAATAGATGAAGTTCCTGAGAAAGTTCACCAAGTGTAATTGTCATTCACCATATACATAAGTACAGGCAAATGAAACAGCATTCCTCTGGGGCCAGCCTGCATAACACTAAATTAAGTCACTTGCAGCACATGGCACATATAATTATGATAGCAGAAAAACACACAGTAACAAAAAAAAATTAAAAAAATATTAATATAGCCCAAGTCCCTGAGTGCTGTAGATTGATGGTGTATGGATATTGTTCTGGTCTTGGAGCTACGTTTTGCAAGAGCAGATCCACAGCATTTCTTCATCTTGTGCTAGTGCCCCTGCAGACCAAGGCAATCCAGCTTGTCTCCCACCGAGTAGACAATGGAGGGCAGCACCGATGGGAGGGGCCTGTCTCTATCCTCTATCCAGTACAGAATCCAGCAGCACATAGCCACCCTGGCCGCAAAAGAACCAAGGGACATGATGGCCTGGTCTGCACCACAATCAAGGTCACTCAGCTTACCTGCAGTCAGCCTCGCCACTGACCTGTGAATTGGATTCACAGTATTCTATGTTACCGATGTCCAACAGGGTCTTGCAATCACAAGAAAAACATCCAAGACAATCACCTGCACCATTCGTTGGACCGTGCGCCGCATCTGACGCCTTCTTTCCTTGGTGGCTGTATTAGGCTGCAACATGGTGCGTAACAAGTCCAGCTCCACCATTATCCAGCAACTCACTAGGGTGGTCGACCTGCAGTACTTGGTTTTCTTAATTTGCGTTTGTGAAAAAGATGTTACAGATGAACAATTACACCTTTGTTTGGACCCAGAGAGGCCAGTGTGTCCGAGCGCACCACCGTCTTACCGGAGATGGAGAATGCAAGGGACATGCAGACAGAAGTGCTGGTCAGACAGAGAACACTGAAGAAGCTGGGATAAATGGCAGATGAATTTTTCCATTATCCTGATAATGGTTTTCAAATACAGTACTGAAAGTGATCTTGATTTCTTAATCATTTTGTTCTCTCATCCCAGCTTCTTTGCACCACACATTTTCTAGTGGAGGTGCGAGAATAATGGGTCGCCTCATTTTCTCCACAAGTGAAGTCAATATTATTCCTGTATAACTGATCATAGAATTTTTTTATTTGGGCCAAAAGTCAATGCTAATTTTTAATCCCTCAGGGAAAATGTGAAAGCATTATGATATTTAGCCTATCAAGTCAGTTCCGCCATTTAATTAGATCATTGAAGGAGCCTGCCAGAAAACTGCTTTAGGCCAACTGCTATAGTAAGCTGGAGGGAGGGGGCTTCACTGCCATTTCAGGCTCCTTGGAATACTCAATTGTATAAGGAATCAGCTTATTCAGATTCACAATAGCAAACTAATGCTTACAGAAAATGCTAAAGGCTGCCACTCAAAAGCCAAGTTTCAAGTACAGTGGATTCTGGTTAATTGGGTGATTGGTTAATGAAGGCAGCCGCTTATTTGGAAAAACTCTAAAAGAACAAAAACTAATCAAGAAAATAGCCGGGATCCCCTTCGTTTACTTGGGACACTACGCCACTTAATTGGGTCAGGGGACTGTGGCCGAACAGCTTCTGACTAGCGTCAGTCACGTGCACTTGTGTGGCTGTTAAACACTACACTGTGCTTAGAGTGAACCGTTTTTAAATAGCGTCAGTCGTATGTGCTTTTGTTATGTTATTCATTTGGGCCAATTTCACTTTAAAGGGCTGGTCTGATGTGATGATGCAATTACGTAAAGAAATGTTACTGCATATTTAGATTACAATAAATGAATTACTACAGTTTTGCTTAAGCATAAAATGCCTATGCTGTTTTATTTGTGAAAACTTGCATTGGTGCTCTAGGATGATTCCAGATTTATCGAATATATCAGCCAATGCAGTCGCTTTGAAACTGCCAGAGATTTGGGAGCAAAATGCTATTGCTTGGTTTGCACATGCCAAGGCCCAGTTTGCACCGAGAAATCACTGCGGACACTGAATATTTCTATGTGGTAGCGTCACTCAGCAACTCTATGGCTGTGAGAGTGGTGAGTCTACTAGAACACCCTCCTGAGCACACTAAATACTGATCGCTGAAAACTCTCCTTTTACAGACTTTTGGACTATCAGAGTCTGCGTGTGCCAAACAGTTACTCTCCTTACCTGGCCTTGGCAATGCTAAGCCTTTGGAGCTAACAGACCACGTGCTGTCTCTCGAGGGAAATCACCAGTTTTGTTCTATTTTTAAAGAACTCTTCATGCAGCAAATGCCTGATCGAGTTCACATAGCCCTCGCTAATGCACCCGTGAAGGACTATAGAGAGCTTGCTAAAATGGCTGATAGTCTTCACTCAGCCTTGTAGCAATGCATCATTCCTCCTTTCTCTACCTCAATAAGGCCAGTCAGCAAGGCCACAACATAAGGATGTCCATGGCTGCAAAACAGACGACTCCAGTCCTGTGTTTTGGTATGAATGCTAGGAAGTGCTGAGCACCTTAAAGCTTCGACAGTGCCAGCGCATCAGGACATCAGAGATCCATGAAAACCATGGATTCCAAGTGCCAGGGTTGTCCACTGTTCATTATGGACACCCTTTCAGGGCAATGCTTCATGTGTGACACGGATGCTCAAGCGAGTGTGCTGCCAGTGTTGCCTATTGATGAGAAGGCAAAGAGCGATGAAACCTCACTGGAGGGGGCTAACAACAGCAGGATCCAGACTTAGGGCCACGACTGGTGACGCTCTGTTTCAGTGGGTGACGTTACATATGAGACTTTGTCCTGGCTAAAGTGGCTAGGCCTCAGCTCAGTGCAGATTTCCTGTGTGCCCAAGGACCGTTAGTCGATCTTAACCGCCGGATTGTTGATGTCAAAGACTTTGGGTTGTTACCCTGCTCCCTAATATGTTCCCCACAATGACTCTGTCAAGTACATGCACCATCACATGTGAGCTTACTCGACTGCTGGGTGAATTCCCAAACCTCACCAAGCCCACATTTCTACAACTGGCTCACCCGTGCACGTAGACTGGACCCAGAAAAGCTGGCAAATGCTGAGTTTGCCATCATGGAAAGACCTGGCATTGTACGCTGGTCAAATAGCCCCTGGGCTTTGCCCCTCCACATGGTCCCTAAGCACCATGGTGGTTGTCATCCATATGGCAATTTCCAATGCCTTAACAAGACCACGATCTCCAATCGTTACTCTGCCCCAAACATCCAAGACTTTTTGGCACGTTTAGCTGTAAAGTTAATTTTTTCCAAAGTAGATGTAGGTGGGGGCGGGGGTGGTAACCATCAGGTGTGTGTTCAGAGGACATTCCATAACGGCTGTGATAACCTTATTTGGCCTCTTTTGAGTTACTGCACATGCTGTTTGGGCTGAAAATTGCAGGACAGACTTTCCAACGGCTGCTGGACTGATTTAAAAGACTTAAATTTCGTTTTTGTTTACCTTCTCGCCACTGCATTCAAATCCAAAGACGTATCTCATCTCCACACACATTTCCAGCACTTAAGCCAACGCTGATTGATTATTAAGTCTGCTAAATGGCAGTTTGGGTTGTCAACCACTGACTTTCTCAACAGAAGGTGTGAAACCACTCCCATCAAAAGTAGCCGCTATTATGGATCCCGCCGCTCTGCACTACAAAAAAACTACAGGAGTTTTTAGGCATGGTGAATTTCTCTCACCACTTCATTCTGCAAGCTGCTGGACTTATGCTTCGCCTGTATAGTGCATTTAAAGGCAATACTGCTAATCACATGCTTGACTGGTCAGCGGACATAAAGAGGGTATTTGATGAAATCTACCAAACAAGCTCTTTCCAATGTGACCATACTGGTGCATGATGCTTCAGACTATTCTGTGGGTGATGTGCACGGATAGCTGGTTGGAGGTATGTGGAAGCCACTCGCCTCCTTCAGCCGGCAACTCAGACCATCCGAAAGGAAGTATAACACGTTTGACCCGTGAGTTTCTCAGTCACTATCTGGCAGCCCACCATTTTTGTTTTCTTCGAGAGGGTCGCCATTTCATAGTGTTCATTGACCACAAACCCCTCATGCACGCAGTGGCCAAATTATCAGACTCTTGGTCTGCATAGCAGCAATGCCACCAGGTCTACATATCAGAGTTTACAATGAATATACAACATATCAAGGGGTAAAATAATGCCACGGCTAATTGCCTCTCACGTCCAGCCGTTGAAGCCATACACATATGGGTTGACTATGCCAGCATTGCACCAACTAAGTTGCTGACGCAGACGTCTAGGCTTATCGAACAGTTGGCTGACATTAAGTTCGGGGAAGCTAGGGTTTCTCTCCCGTGTGATGTCTCAACCTTTCCCTCATTCCTTAGTGCCCACAAACTGGAGGTGGGCTGTTTTTGACTCCAGACATGGCCTCCTCACATCCAGGCCGGAAGGTCTCACAGAAACCGGTTGCACTAAAGTTTGTATGGTATGGACTTAGCAAGGACGCGTGTGATTGGACTGTAATCTGTGTGGAGTACCAGTGGGCAAAAATTAACCATCATGTCCAGGCACCACTATCATTTTTTGAGGCCCTTGAGTGAGGTGGCCAGAGGTCATCCCCCGGCATTGGCGATGGCCACAGATGTGGCTTGGACATTTATCAGCACCTGGGTTTTTCAGTTTCGTACCCCATCTGATATTTCCTCTGAATGCAGTCCACAATTCATACCAGATCTCTGATCTGCAATGGCCCAGAACCTCGGTGTTAGGCTACATCACACTGCATCGTATCACCCGCAGTCCAATGGCCTACGTGAGCGGTTTCACTGCTCCTTAAAGGCTGCTCTGAAGGTTTCCCTGACTGATGAATATTGTCATGATTGTCTCTCGCGGGTTCTGCTGGGGCTCAGTACAGCTCCAAAAGAGGACCTGTAGTCATCCGTGGACAGCTGTTAAGAGAGTCAGGTGATTTCATTCCTGACACCATGAGCACCTGGTTGGCCCCGCAGCATTCCACCCTTCTCAGTAAATTCACTTCCTTTTCAACTATTTCAACCTCCCATCATGGAGTACAGCACTCTTGGGTTCCTGTTAACCCACATTCCGCCTCGTTTGTTTTCATCCACCATGATGAACACCAACATCCTCTTAGGCCTCCTTACGATGGCCTGTTCTGCATTTAAGAATGGGGAGAAAAGACTTTTGTCATCGATAAGAGAGGTAAAATCTCAATGTATTTTGCTAGATCACCTTATATCATCCCAGCAAGATTTAGAGGATTCTGCTACCATGCTCCTGGAGTCACATCATGACCATGAGTGTGTCAACACACCTCAGGATGAGCCACAGGCAGCTGCTGATTCCCCACCCATCACTGGCGGCACCAGAGGTTTTTTCTTGCTGGTGCTACAGTGGGACTGAATTATTCAGTGACGGTGCTGAGGGTAATATGTATGGTAATATGTATTCGCAATGCCAGACACATGGCGTTCAAAAGTCAATTTCAAGCATTATGTGCCTACTATAAATGCCTCTGGTGATTCACAAGCAACAGCAATTGATAGTGCCAATATAGAAGTGAACTGTGACAGTGTCAACAGCATCGGAGACAACCCGGGCTACACAGAGCATAAACAAACAAACCAACAGAGCATCCGAACCACAGTGCACAACGTGAATCACACACCAATTCAACGTCAAATGCGTGCTTTTCAACTGAAAAACACAACACTAACCCACAATGCCCACTGCTATTCGCATTCCATAGACAGACAATGCCAAAAGATACACTATTATTAAAGTCAAATAAGGCAAACAACAGATGCAAGGCTTTACCAGGAGTTGGACAAATCGTACTCTGGCCATGCAATACCTCAATTAATTCCGCTACTGAATTTAAAACAAAAATCAACAGAATCACCGCTTGGAAGTCTAAGCAAAACTAGTAGACTTAATAGCAGTAAGTGTAATATTTTAGGATTTGCAGGAAACATAAGGACTATGGGGTATCCACCACAAAATAATAATAATAATCAGCATTAGTCTAGGCCCAAATTTAAAAAAAAATCAACTGCACTCACCATTGATGTTTTCAGAGAAGCACAATCCGTCTGTTGTTGTGACTAGTGGCGAAAGCATCAATGATTTTCTGGATGTCAAGTGTCTTCGTCCTCTGGCTGTTTATGCCCAACAGGGCCAAGTTGCTGTTCTGAGCATCGTCGCTGCTATTCCTTAGGTAATTTTTGAGGCGTCTGAGGCAAGAGAAACTCCGTTCGCATGAAGCAGCGTCAATGGCAGGGTCAGTGATATGCAGATTAGTTTGTATAAATCTATAAATGCTTCGTGATAGGGTCTCATTAGAACTAGAATTTCCACTGTGTCATTCACTGTCTGTCCTTGCTTTTGTTTGTTTCCAGCAGGTGCTGAATCTGATGTAGCTGTGCAGTCAGGTTCACTTCAGTCACTCCATAGGAGGGGCCATTGGCCAAAGACAATTCTTGTCGAGGAAGACCTTGTGTTTGGGACTCAATGCTGAGACTCCAGTCAGAACACCCCCAGTCTCAATTGAGAACCATCTTTTGATTTCAGTCAGAAGTCTGTCTATAACCAGATAGAAACAGTGCTTAAGAAGGTCATCAGAGGATGTGACAGGTGTGTGTTCGGTTTGGGCCTCCACAACAAAATCATGTAGGCGGCGAGGTGGTTGGGCCTGTCTCCTTTCATGTGGTATGCTCTGTATACCGGCCTTGACGCACAGGTCCCTGCACACAGAAAATGTCTGCATGCGAAGCAGAACGTAGTATCTTTTGTGACCGAATATTCCAGCCAGGAGTACAGGTTAATCCTTTGTTGATTGCCAAACTGTTGCGAAGGGTATTTTTTCAATGCTGGACGACGGGGTCCTTCCTCAGGCTGCTGGCTAACATCACTAACAGTATTCCCACTAGCACTAAGAGCAGCTTCATCCACGTTCTCTTCCAAATCCCGCTCCATTTCTTGTTCCTCTACGTCGCCCTCGCACTCCTTCGATGAACTGCTGTCGTCCTCATCCCCACTTACTTCTTTCTGCATGTCACTTTCAATTAAGACAGGCTCAGGCTGAGACACCATTGATTCCTCTGGATGAGGTTGTTTTCTCACTAAAAATCGATCCATTTTTCACGCTGGCCAAAACAATGCACGTGCCAGGCCCACGCTAGCTTGTAAAAGCACAATGTGCGTGTGTGGCATCCGTTAGTCTCGCGAGACCATGGATCTGCGCCTGGATCCTGCACAATGTATGTATACTATCAATCTCTCGCGTGAGTGAGAGTAAGTGACATTACCACCTTAAGTGATCTTAGATCAGCTTAACTGATCTGAGGACAGCAACGGCAAGACATTGACAACGAATGAATAAGCAGAAGTGTAGAGTGGATCTGACTTTAGACTAGCACAGAGTTTATAACTTTATTGCTGCGTGGGTGCTATGGTAATTGGGGGCGCTGTTTCACTAGATCAACTGGAGAAACAAGCTGTATTGAAAACTATGCAGAGAAAGCACCAGCAAGCACCACCTCAGCACCTCCACTGCCACCCACTGAACGTAGGACCCGAGCTGGGTAGCTCCTCTGAGCTCTGGCCAGGCTCACAATGTTGATTTCAGTGAATTCTGGGTGGCTGGGGGGGGGGAAGGAGGGCTGTGTAGGGTAATGTAATTGGTGGAAATATACATAATTCATAACTACAGACATTGTGCTAGGGTTTCACTTTAAGAGGGGGGTTTGACATGATGATGTAATTACATAAAGACTCACTGCGCTTTGTGTTCAGTATTTGGATTACAATAAACGAGTTGCTACGGTTTTGCCTAAACATAAGATGCCTACACCGTTTTATTTGTTAAAATCTGTATTGGACCAAATTAAAAGCCATCTGCCTAACACCACTCATTGTCAGCTGGCAGAAATAACTACAAATCTACAAACGTACAATTGCACGCTTGATACATCTGCAAGATAGACTGCGAGAAGAATGGGCAAGGGACAAGGAGCTTCCCAAAACAAAAGCGTGAAGGTAAGGATCCACTTGTTGAAGAGAAACCCAATCAATGGTTTTCCATTTTACCCAAAGTGTGCGTATCAGTGGACCAATGTTTAAAAAAAACACAAGTCAAAGGAGGTAGCTAAGAAGCTGGGTCACGACAATTTTAAAGCAATTGATGGTTGGTTTTCTCAGTGGAAATGTTGGCATCATATTTCATTCAAGACAGCACAAGGCGAGAAAGATGGTGTTGATACTGTAAGTGCAGAAACATGGAAATCCACAAAACTCTCCTACTTGCTTCATAAGTTTTGCGCAGACAATATCTACAAGGCTTATGAAACAGGGTTTTGGCCTGAAACATTGACTGTACTTTTTTCCATAGATGCTGCCTGGCCCGCTGATTTCCTCCAGCATTTTGTGTGTTGCTGGTGTTCTAATTATTTTCTGCCTTTCATTTAAATACATAATTTGTTACTCAGTTGAATGGTAGTTTGTCTTTTTTTTAAAAAAACCTTTTTGACTATTTCCATGAAACTTCAGCTGATTGGGGTAGTCGCTTTATTGGGCCAAAATGTACCGATCCCAATGTGTCCCAATTAACTGGGTCCACTGTATTTGTGCAAAAAAAGTTACAAAAATCCAGAAAGAACAAGGGAAAAAAAACCCTCTGGCTCCCTATTAAAATAGTCATTTGATGATTGTCTTCATTTGGTGCCACCAGCTTACGACCTCACCATCACCTCACTGCCTCCTCACGTCTCTGTCACCATTTCGATCTCATTCAATGCTACCAGATGTGACATAGCCAATCCGATTTGCTGGCCATCTGTAACTGACAAGTTATCTCCAGTGCAGTGAATGTACTTTCCACTAGCCAATATCCAAAAGAAGAATATACATTTATATCAGATTTCATGACATCCCAAAGTGCTTCAAGGCCAGTGACACACTTCCCTTCTTAAAATGGGCAGTCACTGATTTACTCTAAAAGACAATATGCACACAGCAAGCTCCTATGAATAGCAATGCATTCAATGTAAGTGTTAGCACTATTGCAAGTTCTTCAAGGATGCTTATTACTGAAGGCTGCTGAAATTTAGCATAACCTGGTGTAATTCAACTCCAACTGGGACATGTAAAAAGAATCAGAGAATTGCATCAGGCCCTGTAATCCAACTTGTCCCTACTAGCTATTGTGGCCACCAAGCTAGTTCCCTTTACCCACATTTGCCCTGCATCCTTCCAAACCCCTCCTATCCATGTATTAATCCAGAAGTATTTTTGATGTCATTATTGTGGCTGCTTGAACCACTTTTTCTGGCAGCTCACCCCACACAAGCACCACCCTCTGCAGAAAGAAGTAAGTCCTCAGGTCCTCTCCAAAATCCTTCTCTTCTCAGTCCAAAATTATGCATTCCAGTTTCTAGTTGGCCATGTGCATTCACCATATCTATCCTCATGATTCTACCTCTATAAACCTGTCCTGTCGAAGGGTTTCAGCCCGAAATGTCGACTGTACTTTTTTTCCATGAGTTCCTCCAGCATTTTGTGTGTGTTGCTCGGATTTCCAGCATCTGCAGATTTTCTCTCATCTATAAAATCATCCCAACTTCTCCTTACAACTCAGACCCCAAGTCCAGGCAGCATCCTCACTAATCTGTTCTGCACTCTTTCCAGTTCAATGCAGTTAGATAGGGCCAAGGGCAAACATTCCAATTGTACACTGATGCAGCCGGTGGTTGGGATGAATAGAGACAGTTCTATCTCAAATGAGGAGGAGATATAATTTCATGTTAATTGACTGGGGGTTGAGGGCAGTAGCTGTACATTAATAAAGGACGGTGGATGTAATTCATCACCAATCAGGGAGGGTTACGTAGAGAGTTGTAATTACACACGAATTAGAGAGGAGGACTTGATGATGATTTGAAGGGGATACAATTGCACAGAGTTTAAGAGCAAGTAACAACTGTACACAAATTCCAATTTCAAAAAAAAGCAGTCTTTCAGATATATCAAAAGTGTTTTAAACCAACCTTCAGTTCTTCCTGTGCCTCACCATCAAGTGAAGTTTTCTGAACAGCAGTTGAAAGTGGATTTGTCACCTGCGGTTGGGCCTCTAAGAGTTTCTTAAGCTTCATATCAACCAACACGCTATTTTGACCTCCTAAATTAGGTGAGAAACAAATTGTTAAATTCTTTGAAAGCTGCAGATTAAAGACTATACTTTCAAAATTAATTCTGGCAATATAAGCAAGAAATAATAATACAAAGACATTATGGATTAGCTAAGAATAAATCTTCTTTTCCAGAATCTGACCACTACCAACCTCAAAAACAAAATATGTTTGTTGGAACATAAATAAAAATGCTGTAAATAATCAGCAGGGCATCAGAATTCCTGGATGGTCAGCTAACACCAATGCTACTTGATTTGCTGAATGTTTCTGTTTTGTTTTAGATTTCCAGAATCTATTGTTTTAACTTCAATGCATGTGCTTTGATTTGTTTCCCATCAATTAGCATGCAGCAGACTGATGCCAATGCCTCCCCATGAGAAACTCCCACAGATGTCTTTGGTCCTCCATCCCTTTCAATGAGGCAGTGAGGACCGAATGATGTTGAGATCCTATTCAGCTTAATGCAGATGTCCTGCAGTACACATTTTAAAAGAAGAGAAAATGGGTGGGGGAAGAGAAGGGGCAGAACTTCCTCTTCCATCAAAACTCTCACAGAATTTTAAATTTGCCTTACATTCTGAGAGATTAACAGTATTAGAAATGAAGTAAATAATTAAAAACATTTATTCAGACATATAGAATGGATTAAAACATTAACCTAATTCAACAGCATCTTTTTAAAGAAAGCTTTCCTTTTGTGTTTTCCAATTTAGTCTGCATATTTTGACTGGTGTAGCATCCAGGATGTGATTCCCTAGTGTGATATTTGGTTACCCCAGCAAGACGAAGACTTTGGCACTGAACTCTGTGCAGTCCACAGATGGAGTGTCCATACCTGTCAGCAGGTCCCTAACTGTCAGCCAGTCTTTACATTCAAGACCAGCTTGAATTTAAATAGCTGAATGTTGGCAGTTTCACTTAGAACTGTCAGCCACACCCAGTAGAAAGTGACCCAATCACTTTTTTATTTGAAGGTGTTTGAGGTGGGTAGGGGACATACGAGCAGAAGGAATTAGTAACGGGTATGCAGCAGAACTATTTGTTAGTCAATCAAAAGCTATCAACTGTTACTTTTCTACTGTTTTATTGCTTTGTAATTTAATCCAAAAGATTTCAGATGTGCAAGTATAAAAATACATTTCATGACAGTAGGCTTCAAAAACCTTTATTATCTTTACTCTCTTCTTCAAAATAACATTAAAAACTGCTCCCTACAGAGGAAAACACATTTATTTTGCGCACTCAGAATAAAGTGAAAACAAAACATCAGAAAAATTTCTGATTTTGCCCAAAATATCTTTGCTGAAGAAATATCAACTTTATGCTGAACCACTGAAATTACTTACCCCTGTTCTCTCCCCTTTACAGGTACCATGTAACAGCTTTTACAACCATTGATATAGTGTAGTTGATATACAAGTCACTTCACATGACTTGTATGTGGCAAAAGGGATTTCTGGTAGATTTTGAAAGAATATATTATTTTTATCAGGAGTAGGCAATAGGTGCTGATTTTAGAAGTGGATCAGAGGAGGTCCTATTTAAGGACACACTTTAGTCTGTTTACTGTCCAAATCCACCTATAAACTGACAGTTATCCAGAAAAGCATCCAGTCAATAACTCAATGCAAGGCCTTTGAATAGCATTAAATGAGTAAGTAGCTCGAATCTTGTTGAATGACACACTTTTCATATTATAATTCCATATTCCTAAATCTTTAAAATCACATGGCAAAATAACAGCAAAATATGTAAACATTGTTTAAGGCAGATCCTCAATGAAACTTGTAAATGAGAGCCATAACAAGAAGCACAATAAATTTTCATTGATGACAGTAATGGTTTTATGTGCAATTACTGCATTACCTGAAGTAAAAGGATGCTATGCTATTTGACCTATTGCACAGATGCCACTTAAATTACAGAGTATGTGCATTTACCAAGTGTCATCTCATTTACTTGAAACCAGACAATTTCCATATTAATGAGGCAAACACCTCAAAATAGTTGGGATGGTTTAGGAAGGTTTGTGCATGGCAGGGAATGAATGTTTGAGAATTTCTGTGCGCAAACTGGCAACCACATAAAATATAACTGTGATTACACTTGAAAAGCTGTGTGACATCAAAGGGATAAAAGGTGCTACATCACTGCAAATCTTTCCTTGAGTGAAAGGAAGCAGCAAAATGTCAGAAGGCAAAAAAGGAATAAAAAATATTGGCTCTAAACTGCTCATGAAGATAAAGAATATTGACTAGATGAACTATGAGTGGAAGAATGATGAAATGAAGACAAGACTGAGATGATGAAGAATATTTTAACAGATCACTGGAAATATTTTAATAATCATTATAATTATTATCATTTAATAATAACAATTTTAATCACTAGACATGAAAATCATATTTAGTTTTGAAGAATGATTTAGTTTTGATGTAGAGATATAATTATGTAAAAACTGCATTTCTAGCTGTGATTATGATTTGAAAAAGTTAGAATTATTTTAAATAGTACACGCATACTATGAAGGAGTAGTATTTTCTACATTTCACTCCTGCAGTGCCCCCCCACCATAGAATTCTCTCAAAGCAATGGATCTTGAATGGCATTCTCTTGTCACAATTAAATCTTCAGTATATCGCCTCAGAAAGGAGATTTTAGGAATGGGTAAGATTGTGCTCGAGTGCTAAGTTTTTACAATATATGATTTGTCTTGGAATTCAACAGTATAGAGCAAAGGCCCTGCACTCTCCAAATGTTTCTAGAATCTGAGTGGGGGGAATGAAGTCCTGAAGAAAATAAATTTCTTTGGTTTCATGTACTAACTGACTTTCAGAACTCCCAAAATATGTCAGCACTAGACAGACATTTGCTCTTGTTTCATCAACCTATGCAATTCTCTTTTAGATCTATTATTATTGTTCCAGGGTCTGCTATCCATTCATTGGACAGGCAACCAAAATCAACAAGCAAAAGCAATGTGAGGCCAGTGACACATTTGGGAATCAATGCTTTAGGACAAAGTCTGAAAATGACCACACAAGAAATTTTGATAATCATATAAAAAAAACAGGTGGGTAGCACTTGAACAATATGATACTTGATTCCAAGTTTTTGCTTAAAACATTATTGGCTGTGGTATGCAAAACTGCTGTCAATGTTGCCTCTGATTTATAGAAAAAGGGATAAACTAATAATAAACCAATTTACCAATGTCAATCTGTGCATCACTCAGTGATTTTTGTTTATGATGAAAACCTTGGCATAGCTATAATGATCTTATGATTCACTTACTTGTCAGCACCTAATAACATATGAGGAATTGCCACATGTAAGTGCACTGAAGAGCAGATAGCACTGTGGATTCGGAACCACACTTAAAATATCACTTTTCAGAAAGGCCACAATAGGTTTAATGTTCTCCCTTGTGTCTTTATCTTATATGATTCCAAGCAATGTCATGGGAAAAATTAAGAAATATACCGTATCTCTTTCCTTGAAGGGGAAAATTGTTTTTTTTTGTGGCAGTGCTTAGTCACTGAATAAGGTATACTTTTAAAATTGATTTACAGTTAGTTTGTTCTGGTATTCCCAAGGGAGATTAAAGATACTGGAATCGTGTCAAAAACATGATTGATGAATTGCATTTGATTGTGCACATACAGTTATGGTGTATTATTTCAAGGTATCACCATGAAAACAGTTTGCTGGAGCTCAAAGTTGCAGTAAGTGTGTTATAAAAACAGACATGAAAGATGCACAAAGCTCCAGCAAGCACCAAGTATTGCATTTTCCACAGGTTAAACAGCACAATATAATTAGAATTACCAAAAGAATCAAGGTCAGTTTCATGGTTAGTGTGCTCCTCTCCACCTCCCAAAATAGAGCATTCATTGCCTTCCTCATTAGTATCTACCCCAGTACTATCATCTGTAGAAACAAGAAAATCAGCAAAAGCAATCATAACACATTGGATCATTGAAAACATTAGTCACCAATTAGCATATTCATGCAAGCAAGAATGTCAGACAATGTTAGTGAAAATGGATGGTTCATTGTTCTTATATTTATTTATAGAACTTGCACAGATTAATGATTCACATCACAATAAATGATTGGTGCTTGTAAGATCTAACATGCACAGCAGCAGTGACAAGCAACAGGATGAGCAGGCTGATATGAATATACAAAAAGAGTAAGCCACGTGATTCTTCAAATCTGTTCTGCCATGAATAAGATCTTGGCTAATCTGAAAGCAACCTCAACTTCATATTCAATTCACCTTTTGTGAAACTTCTGCTTTTCAAATATCTATCTCTTGCAAGATTTTGTCTCCTTTGAGGAAGAAAATTCCAAAGAATTTTAATCTGCAAATAAAAAAATTGCCTCATCTCCTTTCTTTATGGATAACTCCTTACTTTAGACAATCCTGATATCAAAAGTAATACCTGAAAAGGCAACTCTGTATCTGCTGCATCTTTACAACCTATAAAGTTCCGTAAATTGCAGAGGAAGCTTACTCTATGATGTTAAAAATAGTTAACAAACGCAAAGGTCCACTTTTTATGCCTTTTGTGATCATTGAAATTTCAGAATCAATTATAGATTGGTGAGTAAAGTTTGAAATGCTTCTGTATTTGGAGGGTAAAATCAGAGAGTGACCAGGAGTGCAATGGAATAAAACAAATTGCAAGGAAGTGAAGACATACATGAGGTTTTCAGCAGAAGAGCTGAGGTATAATTGAATGAAATTAAGGTGATGGATGTAAGCAATGTTGGCACAGAAGTGATCCATCCATATCAAAAGTTACAGCAGGTTTACAAATGATCAGTTTCACTTTCAAATGGTTTCCAGGGAGAATATTAGTGAGGGTGAATATGAAATGGAGTTTGTGATGTGAGCAGAGGTAGTGGCTTTGAGCTTAATATTCTATTGGAGGAAATTTCTTCTCACCCCTCAATGGATGCCAGACAAGTAGACTGACAATTTAGAGAGAAGGAAGAGACCAAGAAGACAGGTACCAAAGCCACGGGCAGGGATGACGACAGAGCAGAAATGGCTGGAATTTCTGGAAGCAATTCAGAAGGCACAGGATATATACATCCCAAACAGGAAGAAGTATTCTAAAGGTAAAATGACAACTGTGGCCTACAGAAGTCAAAGTCCAAGCGAGGGCATATCAGAGAGCAAAAGTTAGTGGGAAGTTAGAGGTTTGAGAAGCTTTTAAAAACCAATAGTCAACTAAAAAGTCACTAAAGGTGGAAAATGAAAGTAAGCTAGCCAAAAATATTAAAGAGGATAGCAAAAGTTTCTTCAGGTACATAAAGTGTAAAAGGGAGATGAGAGTGGATCTCAGACTGCTGGAAAATGGAGAGGTAGTAATAGAGTACAAGGAAATGGCAGATGAATTGAGTAAGTATTTTGCATTAGTCTTCACTGTAAAAGACACTAGCAGTATGGTGGAAGTTCCAGGTGTCAGGAGTCATGAAGTGTGTCAAGTTACCATTGTGAGGGAGAAAGTTCTTTAGAAACTGAAACGTCTAAAGGTATATAAATCACCTGGACCAGATAGTGTACATCCAAGGGTTCTGTAAATGGTGGCTGAAGAGATTGAGGAGGCATAAGTAATGATCTTTCGAGAATCAATAGGTTCTGGAATCATTCTAGAAGACTGGAAAATTGCAGATGTCATTTCATTCTTCAACAAAGAAGAGAGTCAGAAGAAAGGAAATTATAGGCTGGATAGTCTGATCTCAGTGGCTGGGAAGACGTTGGAGTCGATTGTTAAGGATGTGGTTTCAGAGTACTTGAATGCACATGTTAAAATAGGCCATAGTCATCACGGTTTTCTCAAGGGAAAATCTTGCCTGACTAATATGTTGGAATTCTTTGAAGAAATAGCAAGCAGGATAACCAAAGAAGAATTGGTTGATGTTATGAAGTTGGATTTTCAGAAGGCCTTTGACAAGATGCTACACGTGAGGCTGCCTAACAAGTTACAAGCCCATGGTATTACAGGAAAGATTCTAGCATGGATAAAGCAGTGGCTGATTGGCAAGAGGCAAAGAATGGGAATAAAGGGAGACTTTTCTGATTAGCTGACGGTGACCAGTGGTGTTCCACAGGGGTCTTTGTTGGGACCTCTCCTTTTTACGTTATATGTCAATGATTTGGATAACAGAATTGATGGCTTTGTTGCAACGTTTGCAGACGTTACGAAGAAAGGTGGAGGGACAGGTAGTTTTGAGGAAGTAGAGAGGTGACAAAAAGACTGAGGTTAGGAGAATGGACAAAGAAGTGGCAGATGGAATACAGTGTCAGTAAGGGTATGGTCATGCACTTTTGTAGAAGAAAATTTTAAAAATCTGAGGTGCAAAGGGACTTGGGAGTCGTTGTGCAGGATTCTCCGAGGGTTAATTTGCAGGTTGAGTCTGTGGTGAGGAAGGCAAATGCAATGTTAGCATTCATTTCAAGATGACTAGAGTATAAAAGCAAGGATGTAGTGTTAAGACTTCATAAAGCACTGGTGAACCCTCACTTAAGAGTATCGTGAGCAGTTTTGGGCCCCTTATCTTGGAAAGGACTTTCTGAAACTGGAGAGGGTTCAAAGGAAGTTCACGAAAATGATTCCAGGATTGAGCGGCTTGTCATATGAAGAGCATTTGGTGGGCTTATTTTCACTGGAATTCAGAAGAATGAGGGCAACCTAAATGAAACCTATCAAACTGTGAAAGGCTTGAAAGAATGGATGTGGAGAGGATGTTTCCACTGGTGGGAGGGTCTAAGACCAGAGGACACAGCCTCAGAATTGAGGGGTGTCCTTTTAGAACGGAGATGAGGAGGAATTTCTTTAGCCAGAGTATGGTGAACCTGTGAATTCGTTGCCACAGGCAGTTGAGGAGGCCAAGTCTTTGTATGTATTTAGGGCAGAGGTTAATAGGTTCTTGATTGGTCAGGGCATGAAGAGGTACAGGGATTGGGGCTGAGAAGAAAAATGGATCAACCATGATGAAATTGCAGAATGGACTCGATGGGCCAAATGGCCTAATTCTGCTCCCATATCTTATGGTCTTAAAGCCTGAGATGTCAGCATACATGTGAAAACTGTTAATGCATATTCAGTTCACAAAGGTCTAAAAAGATTGATCTTTAGCGAATGCCACAGCTAACAATGGGAAGCCACTGCAAGTGAATCCTATCAAAAAATACAAAAAGATACAAACAGGACAAGCCAACATACAAATGGCAATGATGGAGATGCTCTGATAGAGGAGAATCACATGGTCAATTGTATCAAGAAGATAAAGATTTGTCACAAACATATTAATATAACATTCTGTAAGAACAGAATTGTACCACAAAAGGGGTAGTAATATAATTGGTTAAAGTCAAATAAAGAATTCAAGAAAGGGAGAACATGAACTTCAGATCTACAATACTCAGGGGTTCCAAAGATGAGATGAAGGTTGGAGATGGGTAGATTTGCTAGAATGGAGGAGGTAAAGTTTTTCTGAGAAGGATGACAAAGCTAGATATGAATAAAGTTGATGCTAGAAAGATAAAAAAGGTAGTCAAAGGTGTAGTGGGAATAGGAGGAAACATTTATTAATAAGAGCAGCTCAGATAAAACTTCAGGGGAGAAACTAGTAAAAGATGCAAGGCCTTGGTCATCATTCAAAAGGCAGTACTCAACTTTAACAAAGAACAATAGGACTGCAATATTATTTATATTAAAGATAAATATCCACTAATCTTAGGGCTAATATTTCATTTCTTTTGTTCACTATGATTGAATTGAGATATGAGAGAATGAAACTCCTGATAATTAAATGAGATATTGCACATAGGGTGTTACTAACCTCCAACAGTCTTTGATTTTTCCTTCAACCTTTCGGTAGACAGATCATTGTAGCTTGGGAGATCAGACATCTTAACTCCGGATCGAGCTTCTGCGATTAATTGACGAGCTCTCTCTCTCAACTGACGCCGTCGCTCTTCATCTTGATGCTGGAAAGGTATTGAACAGCTGCCATCACAATCATTTATAAAAATATAATTCCATTCCAAAATTGATAACTTAGACAGTAAAAATTATGCTGCAGAGAGTGCCGTTAACAGTTTATCTGTGGAGAACCCAGATAATCTATGTGTAAATTGTTCAAATAGAAGAACAAGTAAAAATGTTACTTTTGAGTACTACTTCATTGGCATTAATTAATCATTTACATATTTTATCATGGTAATAAACTAATAATACAGCAGCATCTGCCCAGTACAGATTGTTTCACAGGGAGGTTATTCCCCATTTTGCAATACCTACACATATTATTCATCACAGATACTGCTCGACTAGCTGAGATCTTTGGGCACTTCTTCATTGTTTCAGATTCCAGAATCTGTTGTTTTGTTTGTCACATAATTTTAAATTTTATACCTTATTATACTCAATAACTTAGGAACAGCTTCTTCCCCTCCACCATCAGATATTTGATGGTCCAAGAACATTATCTTGCTATTCCTTTCCTTTGCACTATTCATTTATTTTTGTAATCTATAGATTTTACGTGTTTGCACTGTGCTGCTGCCACAAGACAACAAATGTCATATTTGTCAGCAATAATAAATCTGATTCTGATTATTTAACTGGGAAATAAGCAAACACGTTCACATCAACACCGACACCCTGTATAAGAGGGTATGGGGCTGTCTGGACTTCCTCTTCCTGGATATCCTTTTCATGTATAATTGGTGTACGAAAAGAACAATAAAGGATGCTCATTTAAGCAATTTAATCAAATACTAATAAATGAACAAATATATGAGCACCACACACACTCTATTAGTCACCATATTTAACCTTTAGATTTAGTAACAAACACCAATTGCATTAAACAGTGAATTGTGCAGTACAACTACAAAAATATACAATAGCTGAAGAGAAAATTGTATTTTTTATTTTTGGTTCAGAATTTCTGAACTGTCAACTTTTGTCTCCTCGAGTCATAAGACAATTGCAAAAACTCCAGAAGGATTCTTCTGCTACATTTCTCAAAGCACAGCCTTTACTTATATGAAGCACAAGTCAGTGGGGCACAGGAACACCATGACCTGTAAGCCACACAGCATCCTATCTTGGAAATATATTAGTTCATTCATTATCATGCGATCCAATCATGCCAGTCAATACTAACAGCACCACGAGAGTATCTACTGTACATGTAGATTGTACCAAGGCTTTTCAAAGACAGTTAGTGATAGACAATAATTAAATGCAGGTCTACATCTCATGAAAACAAAAGGTGCTCATCACAAAATTGAAAATGAAAAGTAGTTACCGATTGATTGACTGCAACCTCCAAGTGAATTACTGCAGGACAAGCATTTTAATAATTGCTGAACCCCAAGACCAACACCCAGCATTTTAAGAACAGCTTCTTAACTTTGCCATCCGATTTCTAAATGGTCCATAAACCCATGAACACTGCATTAGTATTCATCTTCTGCACTATTTATTTACTTGTAACTTACAGTAATTTTTGC
Source organism: Mobula hypostoma (assembly GCF_963921235.1). Taxonomy (NCBI): domain Eukaryota; kingdom Metazoa; phylum Chordata; class Chondrichthyes; order Myliobatiformes; family Myliobatidae; genus Mobula; species Mobula hypostoma. The sequence goes on along the minus strand of NC_086104.1, from coordinate 68,952,594 downwards.
ATCTTGCATTTACACCTGTTGTAAAACCAACACATCTCACAACATGTCAGTGATAATACCTATAGGGCACAGCTGTACATATCTGGCTATTTCTTTTTAGAATTCATGCGACTCCTGGATTAACTTTGCTAGAGATCAGAAAACAAAGTCAATCCATGTCACACATATCCTTTTTTAACATACATCAGTTCATTTTGGTTATTAGTAAAATAATTTTTCAAAGTCTGGTAGCAATTGTCCCTACAATTTACAATTATTCAAGTAAAGAACAACAAATTTCAAATGATTGGACATTTGAAATATAAATGGAAAATATTGTAAATACCTTTTGTATTTAAGACTATTCCACAGAATTAATATTCCACATTTTGAGAAAGGATCTATTTCTGAAATGTGAGTTTGTCTGTTCTCATATTTCTTGCTAACTCAATGTAGCGATTTTTTATGTTTATTGTTACTACAGGATGCGTACAAAATATGTGCATGCACAATTGCTCTCAGCAGTACTGATGAGAAGACAATTAATGTTAAATTCTCTGGAGAACTAACATGGATTTACAGGACAAAAGATGTTGCCTTTTTGTATACTTCAATAGTTTACTGAGGAAATTACCATGGTTTTTGTCAACAGTTATACAAATAAATTTCTATCATAAAAGAAGTCACAAACTCCCCAGGCCTTTCTCTACTGCATTTCCCTTAGCCCTCCCATACTACTCTGAGGTCCTCAGGCCCCTTTTCTGATGTTCCTATGTGCTCCTTGAACCGCTACCACAGGGGTCCTCAACCTTTTTTGCACCGCAGACCGGTTTAATATTGACAGTATTCTTGCGGACTGGCCGACCGGGTGGGGGGGAGGGGTGTTCAAGTAGGGTTAAACTCACCTCAACATGTCTTTTACAGTTAGGGTTTCAAACTTTTTCACTCCCAAATAAGGGACAACAGTAGCAGTCAAATCCCAGGACACTTTACCCCAGGAAAGACTACCATGACCATGAAGCCTTGCACGGGCACCTGTGTGCGCATGTGTGACGTGCGCATGTGCGTACGTGCTGATTTTTTTCCACAAATCGGTTTTGCCTTCATCTTCCCGACTATACTGTACATACATTATTTCTACTTTATATAGGCTGTGTATTTATCATATCATTCCTGCTTTTACTATATGTTAGTGTTACTTATTTTCGGTTTTGTGTGTTATTTGGTATGATTTGTTAGGTTATTTTTTGGGTCTGGGAACACTCAAAAATTTTTCCCATATAAATTAATGGTAATTGCTTCTTCACTTCACACCATTTCAGCACGAAAGGTTTCATAGGAACGCTCTACCTTAGTGGGGGAAATATGGGACAAACCAATTTAGCCCAATATACGGGATGTCTCGACAAATACGGGACAGTTGGCAACCCTATGTTCAAGTTCAGCAGTGCGTGACAGGGAATGAGAAAAGGTGCAGCTGACTCATATCGTTTCCTCACAGCCCGGTAGCACATGCTTTGCGGCCTGCTACCGGTCCGCGGCCCGGTGGTTGGGGACTGCTGCTCTACCAGACTCCCTGGCATCTCTCTGCCGCGCTCCTGGCCCTTCTACTTGTTACAGAGTTGCATGGAACAGAAATGGGTATTCAGCACTCCATGTCCACAATTACCTCTTTTTGCCCATGTACTCAAATAGTATTTGCCCATATTTGATCTGTATCCTTTATGCCTTGCCCATTGAAGAGCCTGACTCAATAACTCCTGAACACTGCAAATGTATCTAATTCCATCACTTCCTCTAGCAGTGATTTACTGCTATCATCCATGCTCTTTGTAAAAAAAACTTTCCCCTTAATTTTTTTTAAAGTTCATTTTTTCAACTTAACTGTGTGCATTCTTATTTTTGATACCTATGCCATGGGAAAACTTTTCTTATTATTTACCCCATCTATGTCACTTATAATTTTACACGTTTCTCAGGTCATTCCCAACTTCTTTTACCTCAGGAAAAACAAGCCCAACCTACCTAACCTCGCCCCATAACCAAAATCCTCCATTCCAGGCAAAATTCTAGTGTTTCACTTCTGTACATTCCCCAGTGCAATCATGCCCCTCCTATCGTTTGGTGACTAGAACTGCACACAATGGTCCAAGCATGATTTAACCAGCATTTTATAAAATTGCAATGTCCCAACTTCTATATTCTATGCAGACAAGTATGTCATATGTCTTCTTCATTACCCAGTCGAGCTATTTTGCCACTTCCAGAGAACTATGGACTCGAAACCCTATGTCCTTCTTCAACACTCCTTAGCACCTACAATTTGTTGCATTGGTTCTACCCCCATTTTACTTTCTAAAATGCATCATCACCCCTCTTGTCAAGATTAAATTTCATCAAACAACATTCGACCCAGCTTGTCATAGACTTCTAATCAGAAAAGCAGTTTTCCTGCCTCCTATCATTTTGGATCTAATTAGCCAACATGCACTGGTCTTACACCTTAACCTTCTGAACCAGCCTACCATGTGGGAGCTTGTTAAATGCCTTAATAAAATCTGTATCAACAATATTTATGGCCCTGCCTTCTTCAGTCTTCTTAGTTGCTTCCTCAAAAAATTCAAAATTAGTGTGCAGGATTTCCTTCACTCAAAGCTATACTGACAATATCTGACAATCTCTGACAGTCCCTGACGACCTATATGTACAGTACTTAAATCGTATCCTCATTATTAGTTATTGTACGTTCTTTGGGCTGCCCTCTACTCATCCCTGCCTGATCGATTTTGGTGATGCACTTTAAACCACACTCCACTGCCAAACACACAAGATATTATGCAAATCACCTCTCTGAGTGAGAGAGTTCTGCTAATTGCAACTCCAAAGAAATAGGGCTTGTCAAATGCACTCTACAAATACACCCAAATTAGGAGAAGGAAACAAATAAAGTAGGAAAGGGAGAGGAGCAGACAGCAAGGTGGGAGAAAAGATTGGGAAGCAAGTATGGGAAAAAGAGAAGGCAACAGGGTGAGAAGAAAGTATTGTGTAGCAAAAAGACGGATAGAATGAAGGACAGGAGGAAAGGCTAGTAAGGGTAATGAAGAGGCAAGGAAATACGAGGTTTTGAGGAAACAACAAGACGGAAAGGGATCAAAGGAAAAGGTGGAAAAATAATAGGAATAAAGAGCAAAAGGAAGGGGATAGGATTCATAAATCTATTTTAACAGCCATCCTATAGGCTACTGAAGAGCACAGATGTGGGATCATGGTGAAAAGGATGAGAGGTGCATAAAGAGACGACATTATACCTGCATGTAATTGCTTTGCTCTTCCTCACTCACACTGTTCTCATTCTGAGACAACTTCCTATATAATACAATGCAATTTATATTCCATTATTACTGTACCACATTCTTAATGTAACACCGTTTCTGTCAGAAATTAATGCTGTACATAACTTCCAGTCTGAAATAAAATGGGAGTGTTATACTCTGACAGGAAAGAGGCTAGTGGGCTGGCAGTAACCAATATCAGTGATGAGAGGAAAGACAGTGACCTATGGACAAAACAGTAGTGGAGAAAGGAGGATCTCTTTCAAAGCTTATATTCAACTCTATTTGATTTCCAAGCTCATGATCACTAAGTGCTGATGTAAGCATGTTTTATGTGCCTTTTACTTGAATTCTATGTCCAATAAGTGGGCCTGCAACAGATAAAGTTTATTTAATTGCTTACTCAAGGCCTTGAAACCTGCTTACTCCTTGTCTGCCACCTTGACCATAAATTCAGGTTAGGCATCATTATAAGCATTAGAAAAGTAAGGAGTAGGTCATACAGTTCTTGGAGCCTGCTCTTTACTTCAATAAGATCATGGCCACATGTCCACTTTGCCAACTGGTCTCCAGAACCCTGCATTCCCTTAATATTTTGATCTCAGTCTCGAATACTCATTCAATTGCTTAAATTCTCTCTTTCCTAATTCTGATCTGAAGCATCAAGTCACTTGTCTTTTCACAATGATGGCTGAACCTGCTGAGTATTTCTAGAACTTCGTTATTTCAAATTTCAGGCACCAGCAATTTTTTAATATCATTTTTTAAGACCCACGTTCATTTGGAACCAAGATTTCCAGTGAATTATAACCTTTTTCACTAAATAAATTTGTCCTTGTCCAGCCAAATGATTGACTACTTTTCCTGAACCTCACCATTTCAGAAATCTATGCCTTTCTACCTTCAAGCCAAATGCATATTTCTGTCATGGAAACTTTCCTGCTCCTTAGAAGATCTCATTCTACACTGAACCCGAGAGGATGAGAGAGGGAAGGAGGAAAGGCAAGGCCGGAAGGAGGAAAGGTGGGAGGGAGGGAGAGAGAGAAACAGATAGTGATAGTGAGATAGAGATAAATAGAGTGATAAAGAGACAGAGGAAGATGGAGAGAAAGATAGTGATGGAGAGAGAGAGAGATAGTGATGGAGAATGAGTGAGAGCAAGAGCGCACAGGGGAGGGAGTGAGAAATGGAGTTCACAGGAGGTGGCAAGTAGAAAGCACCAGATGAATGATGTGTTACAAAGAAAGTTAGTGAGGCCTGAAAGACACATTTTATTCATATGTTGCTGTACATACAGTCCACCTTCAAGAGCAAATCCTTGTTTTGCACAAAATGTCATATCCTGCTACCTCTAAGAAAATCAAAGAAAAAAAAATTTAGCAAAGGAGAAAGAGAGACAGAGAATACAATAAAAGCCAGATAAAGATACGAGACAAACAGTGCAGGAGCAAAACAGAGAAAGTCAGCTGCACACATTCATCCATTAAAACATGAAACATTTAAATAATTGCATACCAGTCTTGGAGAATCAGGTACCAGCAAAAAAAATTGAGGAACATTAAAAGACACAAATATACAATATGATTAGTACAAAACTACTCTAAATGATAAAATAAGATGCTGGAAGTGGAGGTTGCAGGGTTACAGAGTGTGGTAAATATCAAAAGGATAGTTAAACATTCAGAGCTGTGCGCTCAAACAGGATAGAAATAATGTGTGCAGAGCTAGAGCCTTTTTCTGTCAAAGTGCAATGACAAATCCAAATGTAAAACAGAAGCAATTGCAACATATAATCAGATCAATGCAAGGAATATTAAAGCTTGATTCATAAAAATTATGAAGACTCTGGGTAAAAAAATACAAAATATAATAGAAACATAGAAAACCTACAACACAATACAGGCCCTTCGGCCCACAAAGCTGTGCCGAATATGTCCTTACCTGAGAAATCACCTCGGGTTACCCATAGCCCTCTATTTTTCTGAGCTCCATTTACCTGTCCGGGAGTCCCTTAAAAGACCCTATTACATCCGCCTTCACCACCGTCGCTGACAGCCCATTCCACGCACTCACCACTCTCTGCGTAAAAAACTTACCCCTGACATCTCCTCTGTACCTACTTCCAAGCACCTTAAAACTGTGCCCTCTCGTGCTAGCTATTTCAGCGCTGCGAAAAAGCCTCTGACTATCCACATGATCAATGCCTCTCATCATCTAATGGGAAACTTCAATCAAATATGTATTAGGAAATTGACACCACCCTCTAGAATTGCTACTATCACGCTGGTTAAGGCATTCCAACAGAATTGTTAGGGAGGAATTTAATAAAATGTGCAGCTCAAAGGTAAGAACATTGGTGGGAGCGTTTCTGTGTGCCTGCAACCATTGTCTTTGGTGACAGAGATAATATTGGAGTCGTCTAGGCCAACACATTTTGAAGTTGGTATATTTTGTTGTGCACCTATCATGGAGGGGATGAATATTCAAGGTGACAGACAGAGTATGAATCAAGCCGGCTGCTTTGTCCTGGATGGATTTGAGCTTCATGAATATTCTTGGAGCTGCACTCATTGAGCCCATTTGAGAGTAGTTTATCACACTGCCAACTTAAGTCCTGTAGATTGTGGAAAGGCATGAAACTGTCAGGAGTAAATTACTCACTGCATGATACCTAGCCTCTTACTTGATCTTGTAGTACCTATGTTAATATCTCAGACACCTCCATACAGTGGCCACTTCATTAGGTTCCTCCTATACCTGATAATAACTTTGCCATGGATGGTCCCAAGCCCAGCTGTGAAAGAAAGCGGAAGGGGCATGGAGCTAGTAATCCCATCTCGTAAATGCCTAGTACTAAAGAAATGCCAACCGAAGCTCCAAAAACCTCAACCCTGGGAGAGGAAGGATCGAAGAAAATGGGCAACACCTGGAAAAAATTTTAAAGAGTTGCCCAGGATAGAAGACTCTGCAAGCTGTTGTTGTTAGCCTATGCCCTAGTAGGGTTAATAGGCTTACCTAACTGTACCTAATAAAGTGGCTGCTGAGCATACGTTTGTGGTCTTCTGCCGTTGTAGTCCATCCATTTCCAATTTTCCACATGTTGTGCGTTCAGAAATGCTCTTCTTCAAACCACCGTTGTAACACACAATTATTTGAGCTACTGTCACTTTCCTGTCAGCTTGAACCAATCTGGCCATTCTCATAGAGACACAGAAAACCTATAGCACAATACAGGCCCTTCAGCCCACAAAGCTGTGCCAAACATGTCCCTACCTTAGAACTACCTAGGCTTTACCCGTTGCCCTCTATTTTTCTAAGCTCCATGTATCCATCCAGGAATCTCTTGAAAGACCCTGTCTTTCCACCTCCACCACCGCCACTGGTAGTCCATTCCACGCACTCACCACTCTCTGCGTAAAAAACTTACCCCTGACATCTCTTCTCTACCTATTTCCAAGCACCTTAAAACTATGCTCTCTCGTGCTAGCCATTTCAGCCCTGGGGGAAAGCCTCTGACTATCCACAAGATCAATGCCTCTCATTATTTTGTACACCTCTATCAGGTCACCTCTCATCCTCCATCGCTCCAAGGAGAAAAGACCACATTCACTCAACCTATTCTCATAAGGCATACCCCCCAATCTAGGCAACATTGTTGTAAATCTCCACTGCACCCTTTCTATGGTTTCCACATCCTTCCTGTAGTGAGGCAACCAGATTTGAGCACAGTATTCCAAATGGGGTCTGACCAGGGTCCTATATAGCTGCAACATTACCTCTCAGCTCTTAAACTCAATCCCACGATTGATGAAGGCCAATGCAGCATCTGCCTTCTGAACCAGAGTCAACCTACGTAGCAGCTTTGAGTGTCCTATGGACTCAGACCCCAAGATCCCTCTGATCCTCCACACTGCCAAGAGTCTTACCATTAATCCTATATTCTGCCATCCTACTTGACCTACCAAAATGAACCACTTCACACTTACCTGGGTTGAACTCCATTTGCCACTTCTCAGCCTGGGTTTGCATCCTATCGATGTCCTGTTGTAACCTCTGACAGCCCTCCACACTATCCACAACATCCCCAAACTTTGTGTCATCAGCAAATTTACTAAGCCATCCCTTCTCTTCCTCATCCAGGTCATTTATAAAAATCATGAAGGGTAAGGGTCCCAGAACAGATCCCTGAGGCACACCACTGATCATCGGCCTCCTTGCAGAATATGACCCATCTACAACCACTCTTTGCCTTCTGTGGGCAAGCCGGTTCTGGATCCACAAAGCAATGTCCCCTTGGATCCCATGCCTCCTTACTTTCTCAATAAGCCTTGCATGGGGTACCTTATCAAATACCTTGCTAAAATCCATATACACTACATCTATGTCTCTACCTTCATCAATGTGTTTAGTCACATCCTCAAAAAATTCAATCAGGCTAGTAAGGCACGACCTGCCTTTCACAAAGCCATGCTGACTATTCCTAATCATATTATGCCTTTCCAAATGTTCATAAATCCTGTTTCTCAGGATCTTCTTCATCAACTTACCAACCACTGAAGTAAGACTCACTGGCCTATAATTTCCTAGGCTATCCCTACTCCCTTTCTTGAATAATGGAACAACATCCGCAACCCTCCTATCCTCCAGAATCTCTCCCCTCCCCATTGATGATGCAAAGATCATTGCCAGAGGCTCAGTAATTTCCTCCCTTGCTTCCCACAGTAGCCTGGGGTACATCCTGTCCGGTCCCAGTGACTTATCCAACTTGATGCTTTTCAAAAGCTCCAGCACATCCTCTTCCTTAATATCTACATGCTCAAGCTTTTCAGTCCACTACAAGTCATCCCTACAATAGCCAAGATTCTTTCCCGTAGTGAATACTGAAGCAATGTATTCATTACCTCCGCTATTTCCTCCGGTTCTATACACACTTTTCCACTGTCACACTCGATTGGTCCTATTCTTTCACATCTTATCTTCTTGCTCTTCACATACTTAAGGTTTTCTTTAATCCTGTCCACCAAAGCCTTCTTATGGCCCCTTCTGGCTCTCCTAATTTCATTCTTAAACTCCTTCCTACTAGCCTTATAATCTTCTGGATTCCTATCATTACCTAGTTTTTTGAACCTTTCGTAAGCTCTTTACTTCTTGACTAGATTTACAACAGCTTTTGTACACCACAGATCTTGTAACCTACCATCCTTTCCCTGTCTCATTGGAACATACCTACTCAGAACCCCACGCAAATATCCCCTGAACATTTGCCACATTTCTTCCGTACATTTCCCTGAGAACATCTGTTTCCAATTTATTCTTCCAAGTTCCTGCCTGATAACCTCATATTTCTCCTTACTCCAATTAAACATTTCTGTAACTTGTCTGTTCTTATCCCTCTCCAAAGCTATGGTAAAGGAGATAGAATTTTGATCAGTATCTTCAAGATGCTCTCCTACTGAGAGACCTGACACCTGATCAGGTTCACTTCCCAATACCAGATCAAGTACAGCCTCTCCTCTTGTAGGGGTTATCTACATAATGTGTCAAGAAACCTTCCGGAACAGACCTAACAAACTTCACCCCATCTAAACCCCTCACTCTAGGGAGATGCCAATCAATATATGGAAAATTAAAATCTCTCACCACAACAACCCTGTTATTATTACTCCTTTCCAGAACCTGTCTCCCTCTCTGCTCCTCGATGTCCCTGTTACTACTGGGTGGTCTATAAATAACACCCAGCAGAATTATTGACCCCCTTCCCATTCCTAACTTCCACACACAGAGACCCCATAGACAACCCCTCCATGACTTCCTCCTTTTCTGCAGCCGTGACACTATATCTGATCAACAGTACCATGCCCCCATTTCTTTAGCCTCCCTCCCTATCCTTTCTGAAACATCTAAAACCTGGCCTTTCTTATTAACAAGCCATTTTTGCCCACAGAACTGCTGCTCACTGGATGTTTTTCTATTTTTTTGCACCATTCTCTGTAAACTCTAAAGACTGCTGTGCGTGGAAATACCAGGAGATCAGCAGTTTCTGCGATACTCAAACCACCCCATTTGGGACTAAAATTAATAACACAGTCAAAGTCACTTAGATCACATTTCTTCTCTATTCTAATATTTGGTCAGAACAGCAACTGCCACTTGATCATGTCTGTACGCTTTAATACACTGAGTTGCTCCCAGATGACTGGCTGATTAGATATTTGCATTAACAAGCTGATGTAGAGGTAAATCTAAGAAAATGACCACAGTGTTTATGTTAGACTATTGTTTATTGACTATATCTCCACCCTTAACACTATTATTCTCAGAAAAATAGTCTCCAATTTTTGAGGCTGGGATTCAACACATCTCTCTACAACTTGACTTCCTGACAGCAACATCTCCGCTATGACTACCCGAAACACTGGTACCCCACAAGGCTGCATCCTCAGTCTCCACTCTACTCCCTGTATGCTTATGTCTGTGCAGCCAGATTCTAACTCTGCAGATGATACCACTGTAGTAGGCCATATCTCAAGTAATGATGAGTAAGAGTACTTGAAGGAGATAACCTCGTGAGATGGGGTCATGACAACAACCGTTCCATCAATGTTAGCAAAACAAAAGAGCTGATCATTGCTATCATGAAGGGAGAGGCAGTGCTTATGTTCCTTTTTACATCAATGGTGCTAATGTCAAAAGCAGCGGTCCCCAACCACCGGGCTGCGGACCGGTACCGGGCCGCAGAGCATGCGCTACCGGGCCGCGAGGAAGCGATATGATTTGGTGATATGAGTCAGCTGCACCTTTCCTCATTCCCTGTCACAGCCACTGATCAGCCATTACGCATGCGAGGTCATGACCCGCGCGTCATCCGTGTCAGGGCGGGAAGGCGATCAACTCCTCGAGCCTGCAAATGATGATGGGCTGAAAAGTATGTTTGACATAACATCTCTGTTGGCATTTTGGATCAAAGTCAAGGTTAAATATCCTGAGATAGCCACGAAAGCACACTTCCATTTCCAACATTTTTCTGCGAAGCGGAGTTTTCTGCAATGAATGCAACGAAAACTAAACTGCGGAATAGACTGGACATCAGGAACCCCGTTCAAGTATCGATGTCTGCCATCACCCCTCGATAGGACGGTGTTGTTGCAGGGAAACAAGCCCAGGGCTCCCACTGATTCAGCGATATTGGTGTGTTGCAATGATTTTATATATTCATACGAGGAAAATATGTGCTGTGCGTTTAATATCCAAATGTTACTTAAAATGTTATGATGCTATTGACTTATAAGTGACCTATATAATTGTATAACAATAACAGCACGGAAACAGGCCATCTCGGCCCTTCTAGTCCGTGCCGAACACTACTCTCACCTAGTCCTGCCGACCTGCACTCAGCCCATAAACTTCCATTCCTTTCCTGTCCATATACCTATCCAATTTTTCTTTAAATGATCATATCGAACCTGCTTCTGCCACTTCTACTGGAAGTTCGTTCAACACTTACTTCAAGCTCCCCTGATAATTGACTTATCATTATATTCATGTGAGGAAAATATGCGCTCTGTTTAATATTAAATTCGTTAGATAAACCCTTTTAGAAACAAAATTGAGTGTATTACCCACTTATCACCTATATTTTGGTAGTGATTAATACCCACCCCCACGAACAAAATCGCCAAAAAGGATTTGCTTGGGGGGGGGCGGGGGGGGAGAATCAGCAGGTCATGACGCGCATGCGCATTGGTGCCCGCACAAGGCTTCATGGTCATTGTAGTCTTTTGGGTAAACAATGCATTTGACTGCTATTCTTGTCCGTTGGCAACCTACCCCCCTCCCCGCCCCGTCGGCCGGTCTGCAAGAATATTGTCAATATTAAACCGGTCCGCAGTGCAAAAAAGGTTGGGGACCCCTGGTCAAAAGGGTTGAGAGCTTCCAGTTTTTAGAAGCAAACATCATCAATTGCTGTCCTGCTCCAACTACGATGGTACCACAGTCACAAAAACTCATCAGCACCTTTACTTCCCAAGGAGGTTAAAGAAATTTGGCATGTCCCCTTTGACCATCACCAATTTTTAATTGACGTACCATAGAAATGAATCACGACACAGTACAGCACCCACTCTGCCCATAACTACAAGAAACTGAAGAAAGTTGTGGACTCAGCTCATCACACCACAGAAACCAACCTCTCCTCCACTGACTCCGTCTCCAACTCTCACTGCCTCAATAAAGCAGCCAGCAGAATCAAAGGCCCCACACCCTGATCATTCTCTCTTCTACCCCTTCCTGTAGGGCAGAAGATACAAAAGCCTTATTACTTCCCTGCAGTTCACATTCTCTGTAACTGCAGCATTTCATTCTGCACTCTTTTCATTGTTTTACCTTGTGCTACCTCAAAACACTGTTGTAGTTAATTTTATGAACACAATGCAAGACAATATTTTTCATGGTACCTCAGTACATGCGATGATAATAAAATCAATTTACCAATTTAATAACAGTATTTATGTAGCTGGTCCTGTTGAATGTCTGGTTAATGGTGACTCTCAAGTAGGGGTCAATGGCAATGGGTAAACCATTGACTCAGAGACAGTAAACCAAGAGGTATCTTCCTTGCCATTGTTTGGTCTGATACCATGAGACCTCAAAAGATTACCTTCATGATTTCATCTTTGGTAGGCTGAGATTTAACCAGGAATTGTTATTAAAGGATTACGTATATCATCTATATGATATGACTCTGTGAGTTCAACTGTGTCAGGATGTTGCTGAAACAGTCTGTGGAACAACTCTCCCACCTTAGACACCAAATGGAAAATCCAACTGTGGATTTCCTGTTGTGAATCAGAATCAGGTTTAATATCACTGGCATTTGTCATGAAATTTGCTGTTTTGTGGCAGTACATAATAATAAAAACTATAAATTACAAAAAAAATGTAAAAATAAATACATAATACAAAAAGAGGAAGCAAAACAGTGAGTTAGTGTTCATGGGTACATTGTCTATTCAGAAATCTGATGGCAGAGGGCAAGAATCCATTCCTGAAATGTTGACTGTGTGTCCTCATGCTCCTGTACCTCCTCCCTGATGGTAGCAATGTCCTGGGTGATGAGAGGTCCTTAATGATGGATGCTGCCTTTTAGAGCATTGCATTTTGAAGGCATCCTCAGTGCTGGGGAGGCTAGTGCCCATGACAGAGCTGGCTGAGTTTACAACTTTTTCTGATCCTGTGCAGTGGTCTCTCCATACCAGATGATGATGCAACCAAGTAAAATGCTCTCCATGGTCCATCTGTAGAAATTTGTAAGTGTCTTTGGTGACATACCAAGTCTTCTCAAACTTCTAATGAAATAGAGCCACTGTCGTGCCTTCTTTGCACTTGCATCAATATGTTGGACTCAGGATACATTCAGAAATCTGATGGCAGAGAGTAAGAATCCATTCCTGAACTGTTGACTGTGTGTCCTCATGCTCCTGTACCTCCTCCCTGATGGTAGCAATGTCCATTCAGAAATCTTTTCAGAGATGATGAAACACAGGAACTTGAAACTGCTCAACCTTTCCACTGTTGATCCCTCAATGAAGACTGAGTGTGTGTTCCCTCGACTTCCTCTTCCTGAAGGTTGTTTTTGCAACACCACTTAACCAGCTGATGTATCTTGCTCTTGCATGCTTCCTCGTCACCATCTGAAATTCTGCCAACAATAGTTGTGCCATTAGAAAATTTATGGTTGGTGTTTGAAGTGTGCCGAGCCACAGAGTCATAGGTGTAGAGAGAGTAGAGCACACATCCTCGAGGTGCATTAGGGTTCATTGTCAGTGAGGCATAGATGTTATTTCTGATCCGCATAGACTATAGTCTCCCAGTGAGGAAGTCAAGGATCCTATTGCAGATTTTGGAGCATGTTGATTAGAACTGAGGGTATGATTGTGTTCAACATTGAGCTATAATCAACAAACAGCCACCTGACGTAGGTATTGCACCCCACAGCAAATTCCAGATCTGCAACACTTGTGATTACAACTTTCCCCACACAATCATCCTTTTGGGAATTTCTAGGCAAAAAAGTGCTTTTAAACAGAGTTTGTGAGTGTAGTTCAAGACTGCTTTGTACTAAATCGATGGGAGCCCACAAGGGGTAATATCTATCATGACTTGGTGTTGAAAAATGTCCCAGGCAATACATAGAATTGGAATTTGCTGTACCCTTGGAGCACAGAAACTACAGAAGAACAAGATTCACCATGATCTTACATTCAGATACACCAAAAATCAGGAGATGAGAAAATCCCTTCAACAGGATTAAATTCAATGGATGAGGAAAGAGATGAAGCAAATGCAATGTTAGTTAAAATTCAGCAACAGTCAACTGAAGTACTTTTACAGAATAAATATATGTATAGAACCAGGCTCAGTCTAAACAAGCACAGCTCTCAACAGATTAACAAGCGAATAAAAAGTGATCTGAAAAAGAAATTGACCTTTACAAATCTTGCAGGTAGAAAGCTGAGAGCATTCACAGATATATGTATATCAACATGCAGAAACATGTCAGTAAGTTGAACATCGGGGTAGAGGCTGAGAAGAAAACCAAGTGAAAGAAAACAAAATGGCAGAAACATCTTTTAGAAATGAAAGAGCAGAAGGGTAAGTGGGAATATTGAAAGATGCTAAAAAGCCTGAAATGTAGAGTGAACAAAAAATATTAAATATTCACATTAAACACAAAACTGTATTTACATAGTAGCTGCCACAGTCTCAAGACTTCCTGAACTATGTGTCTATGCTCATATATTATTTCTCTAATATACAGGAAATTGTGGCAGTCTATCCGTTTATACAAATGTGCCGCAAACAAAATTCAGCTAGTCTACTAGTGCTGTTTGAAGAATACAGATTTAACAAAACTGCAGACTTCTTAAAACATAGGATTTTTTAAATGCATTTGAAAGAACAGTTGGAACCTCACAATAGTATTTTATCCAGAGGATGAAAATACAGCATCATTCAAGTATCTTAATGCATTTCAGTTTAGATGAAGTCTCAGATTCTTGAACCTTGGCCCTGCCTTATAGATGAGAGAGCCAGCACTGAGACAAGGCTGAAATTCTGAATAACTACTTTATTTATTACAGGGATAACATCAAAATTTTGCCCTTCATGTAAAGCTAACAATTCAAGGAACTGGCTTTTCAATAATTTCAATATAATTTTAATCAACATTAAGAGGAAAGACTAAATCAAGATCATGTACCACAACATAATTATAATGCTGGAGGAACTCAGCATACCAGGTAACATCTATGGAAGAGTGAACAGTTGACATTTGGGGCTGAGACCCTTCATCAGGACGGGAAAAGAAGTGTGAAGAATCAGATGAGGAAAGTGGGGGGAGGAGAGGAACTGGCTGGGTGGCAGGTGATAGGTGAAACCAGGAGAAGGAGAGGATGCAGTAAAGGGCTGGTAAATCAATTGTCAGTAAAAATAAAAATCAATGGAATCAGTCGAATATGCTCAACTTGTATATCAAACAAAACAGAAAGCGGCCATGGTTTTTGGAAGGCAATCATCTTAGCCTTTGAATATTGCTGTAGGTTGGACTTGTGACATTGACATTGGTCAGGTCCAGCATCTTCAGTGGTTATATCCATGATCTTCTCTTCATGAAAAGTGAGAATGTTCACTTATGACTGCACATGTTTAACCCCATTCACAACTACTCAAAATAAATGAAGCATCCCACACACAGTCGCAAGAAACAGTTTGTAAACCCTTTGAAATTATCTAGTTTTCTGCATTAGTTACTCATAAAATGTGGTCTATCTTCATCTGAGTCACAATAATACACACAATCTGCCTAAACTAATAACACTTAAACAATTGTACTGCTTCTCATTAATACCAAGTACACCATTTAAACAATCACAGTCTAGGATCAAAAAAGAATGTGAACCTCTGAGGTTATGCCTCCTACAAAACCTATCTGGAGTTAGGTGATCCAGTCAATGAGATGTTTATCAGTACACAAAAAGAGAAGTTGTCTACAAATGACAGAAAGTCATTTTGTGTTGGTCTATTATTGTGATTTAGATGAAATTCAGACCACATTGTATGAGTAATTAAAGCAGAAAACCAGGTAAAGCAGAAAAACAAAGGGTTCACAAATTTTTTCTTCCAACTCTACTCGAATGAAATCAAGACACATGCTGATAAATAGCAAATAGTGAACACAAGAAAATCTGCAGTTGCTGAAAATCCAAAGCAACACACACAAAATGCTGGAGGAACTCAGCATGCTAGGTAACATCTGTGGAAGAGTCAACAGTTGACATTTGGGGCTGAGACCCTTCATCAGGACGGGAAAAGAAGTGCAAAGGATTCAGGTGAAGAAGGTGGGGGGGGGAGGAAAAGAAGTACAAAGTGGCAGGTGATAGGTGCAACCGGGAGAAGGAGAGAGTGCAGTAAGAGGCTGGTAAGTCAATTGGTGAAAGAGATAAAGGGTTGGAGAAGGCTATGGAACATAAGAACATAAGAAATAGGGGCAAGAGTCGGCCATCCGGCCCATCGAGCCTGCCCCGCCATTCAATAAGATCATGGCTGATCCGTCTATAAACTCGCTCCATCGACCTGCCTTTTCCCCATAATCCTTGATTTCCCCACTATGTAAAAATCTATCTATTTGTATCTTAAATATATTTAGTGAAGAAGCCTCAACTGCTTCCCTGGGCAGAGAATTCCACAGATTCACCACTCTCTGGGAAAAACAGTTTCTCCTCATCTCTGTCCTAAATCTGCTCTCCTGAATCTTGAGGCAATGTCCCCTAGTTCTCGCCTCACCTACCAATGGAAACAACTTTCCTACTTCTTCTATCTTATCTATCCCTTTCAAAATTTTGTATGTTTCTATAAGATCCCCTCTCATTCTTCTGAATTCCAGAGAGTATCATCCCAGGGGACACGATCTCTCCCCGTAGGTTAACCCCTTCATCCCTGGAATCAACCTGGTGAACCTCCTCTGCACTGCCTCCAAAGCCAGTATATCCTTCCTCAGGTATGGAAACCAGAACTGCACACAGTACTCCAGGTGCGGCCTCACCAGTACCCTGTACAGTTGGAGCATGACCCCCCTGCTCTTGAATTCAATCCCTCTAGCAATGAAGGCCAATATTCCATTCGCCTTTTTAATAACCTGTTGTACCTGCAAGCTAACTTTTTGCGATTTATGAACAAGCACTCCCAAGTCCCTCTGCACAACAGCATGCAGCAATCTTTCAACATTTAAATAATAATCTGCTCTTCTATTATTCTTTCCAAAGTGGATGATCTTGTACTTACCAATGTTGTATTCCATCTGCCAGACCTTGGCCGACTCACTTAACCTATCTATATCCCTCCGCATACTCTCCACATCCTGTGTACAATTTGCTTTTCCACTCGGTTTAGTGTCATCAGCAAATTTTGCTACGCTACACTCAGTCCCCTCTTCCAAATCATTACTGTAAATGGTAAACAGCTGCGGGCCTAGCACCGGCCCCTGCGGCACCCCACTCACTGCCAACCAGAGAAGCACCCATTTACACCAACTCTCTGCCTTCTATTTGTTAACCAATCCACTATCCATGCTAATACACTTCCTCTGACTCTATGATCCGTATCTTATTTATAAAGAAAGGGAAGAGGGAGGAGGCACAAGGGAAATGTGGGCAGGTAAAGAGATGAGATGAGAGAAGGAAACAGGAATGGGAAGTGGTGAAGGAGAAGGGTGGGGCAAATCCCTCCAGTATTTTGTATGTGTTGCTTTGGATTTCCCTCATCTGCAGATTTTCTAGTGTTTGTGTGCCTCGACATCTCCTCCCTCACTACCATTCAGAGTCCCAAACAGTCCTCCCAGGTGAGGCAACACTTCACCTGCTAGTCTGTTGGAGATCTACTGTATCCAGTGCTCCCAGTGTGGTCTCCTTTATATCGGTGAGACCCGAACTAGATTGGGAAACCACTTCATCAAGCACCTTTACAGACTAAGTCGCCACAAAAAGTAGGGTTTCCCAGTGGCCACCCATTTCAATTTTACTTCCCATTCCCATTCTGACATGTCAGTCCATGACCTCTACTGCCGTGATGAGGCCACACTGAGGTTGGAGGAGCAATACGTTATATTCCATCTGGATAGCCTCCAACCTGATGGCCCCCCCTTCACCATTCCCCTCTCTCACCTTATCTCTTTACCTCCCCATCATTCCCTCTGGTGCTCCTCCCCCTTCCCTTTCTTCCATGGCCTTCTGTCCTCTCCTATCAGATTACCCCTTCTCTAGCCCTTTATCTCTTTCAGCTATCAACTTGCAAGCTCTTTACTTCACCCCCTCCCCCCCGGTTTCACCTATCACCTGCCACGTTGCGCTAATTCCCCCCATCCCCCCCACCTTCTTAGCCTGACTCTTCTCCTTTCCTCTTCAGTCCTGATGAAGGGTCTCGACCCAAAGCATTTTCTCTTTTTCATAGATGCTGCCTGGCCTGCTGAGTTCCTCCAGCATTTTGTATGTCTTGTAATAGCAAATAATATGTACCGTAAAAGGACAAGGTATTGATCATCCTTGACAACGGAGTGCACATCTAACATTAACTTTTCTGTCTACACATCAAATTAGATTGCAAAATGTGCTAGAACAAAAAAAACATTAAATGGTGAGGAACTACTAACTGTTGATGTTAAAGGGATTCTAAGCGCACACTGGTTCACAAAACTGAGACTGACATAACGGTACAGCAAAATAACTCAATCAAGATTGGACTACAGAATAAGGAAATCTTGCTGCAATTGGTGAAATTATAAACTATGTGTAATTTTTTGTTTCTGCAGTCAGGAAACTCAGCAGCAGAGCAGTGTTTTTAAAGTCTGTCACGAGCCTTGTGGCCCATCAGGCCGGTGCTTACGCTGGTTTCCATGGCGTGAAGCGACTGAGAGTACGAGATTCACACCCCCTCCCCCCACCTCCCAGATAGGACGCCAGTCTTTCGCGAGGTTATCCCCCAGCATTTTTGCCGGTACCCATTCTCAGCTGGGTAGACTGGAGCATTGTGTGGTTAAGTGCCTTGCTCAAGGACACACACGCTGCCTCAGCTGAGGCTCGAATCCAAGACCTTCAGATCGCTAGTCCAATGCCCTAACCACTTGGCTATGCGCTACACTAGCATAGCAGTGTACTTTTCTTAAAATGATGCCTGAGATGATGGTGTTGTCATAAAGGAGGGATTGAACACAAGTGATTCTGCAGATGCTGGAAATCCAAAGCAACACACAAAAAATGCTGGAGGAACTCAGCAGGTCTGGAAGCATCTATGGAAATTAATTAACAGTCCACATTTTGGGCTGAGAAACTTCATGAGGACTGGTAAGGGAGAAGCCAGAATAAGGAGTTGGGGGGATGAGGACAGAGAACAAGCCAGAAGTTGATAGGTGAAGCCAAGTGGGTGGGGGGGAGGGGCATGAAGTAAGAAGCTGGAAGGTGATAGGTGGAAAGGGAAAAGGCTGGAGAAGGAGGAATCTGATAGGAAAGTGATCCATGGGAGAAACGGAAGGAGGAGGAGCACCAGGAGATGATAGGCGGGTGAGGCAAAGAGAAGAGGTAAGAGAGGACCCAGAGTGAGGAATTGAAGGAGAGACTGAGTTGGATTTGGTGTATATCACTGGAGTTCATAAGACTTTGAGGTG
Source organism: Mobula hypostoma (assembly GCF_963921235.1). Taxonomy (NCBI): domain Eukaryota; kingdom Metazoa; phylum Chordata; class Chondrichthyes; order Myliobatiformes; family Myliobatidae; genus Mobula; species Mobula hypostoma. The sequence continues at coordinate 68,933,571 of NC_086104.1, read as the reverse complement.
ATCTCCTTGAAAGATATGATGAAAGCGAGAGGAAACTTGGAAGTAGAATGATTGACCATCAACTTATTGAACAGCAGAGCAATCTCAAATTCTGTATGAATTATTCTTATTTCAACTTATATTCACCTGCTGAATCACGTGTAAGGAGAAGGAGGGGTGGAGGTCCAGCAAACAAGAGCATTGGCCTTTCCCACAATCATCAAAAACAAGATGACGGATGTATGTACAAATGTTTAGGGCACAAATTAAAAATGTGCATGCAAGTTTTTCTTCAATGATTTAATATTCTTGTTAACACTCTATCCTTATGCTATCATCAAATCAAAGGGAGCCAGAGCATACCAGTTTAACTTTCCAATGGGAATCTTGCGAATTAATCTTTCAAATTAATAAAAATGGAAAATGCTAGAAATGATTCAGTTCAATTCTGAAGAAAGGCCATCAACCTGAAACGTTAGAACTCTCAATACCAATTTCTGTTAATATTTTAGATTTTCAGCATCCACAGTTCTTTCATATTAATTCCTAATTAAAAGCACCTTCTCTCCTGGTATAAAAGCAATAAATATAGAATCCCTTAATGTCCCTGGCCAAGGCATTCACTCAGCATACTGAAGTTAATTAATAGCTGTTAAAACTGGGATTCCTAAACATTAGTACTCAATTACCACGGTTATTATACCACCTAATGTGAACAAAACATCAATATATTAATATCAAATATATATATTTAAGTCAATTAGTCAATTTTACTTTTTAATTTATTTAGAATTTAATATTCAACCAAGAACTTAGGGTAATTTCTGAAAACCACTACAGGCAAGACAATTATTACATTGTCAGTAAAAATAAAGAGGTACTTCCATCCACAATAACTTGTGATGAACTCTCAATCAGATGCTTTAATTTATGTTACTAATTTGCCACCAAAATCAGTGACATTGGTGCCAAATGTGTATTATTAATGAAGTGGCATTTCAGCTCATGTGCAATCCATGCTATGAAAGGGGTTAGTTTCCATGCATTTGCTCGGAAATAGGCTCTCATCAACGGCAAGGTAAACAAAATGTGCATTTTTTGTCTGAGTCTACTAAGCAAGTGGTGCTGCTGGAGCTGACAGTCCCATGGGAAGATAGCTTGGAAGAGGCATTTGAAAGGAAGCTCTCCAAGTACGCAGGACTGCTCAGCAACTGTCAGCAGGCTGGATGGAGAGCGAGGTGTCTCCCAGTGGAGGCTGGTTGTAGGGGATGCGTAGCCCATTCTTTAGTTAGACCCTTCAGCATTTTGGGCATCGAGGGAGAGAGGAAGAGGAGAGCCATCCGCAGTACTCAAAAGAGGGGAGCCATGGGGTCATAAGTAGCTAGCCACCTGGACACAAGCTGGGGTCTGATCAGCCCCGGCTGGGTCACCTGGAGGAGGTTGTATGACGTTGAAAGACCTGAAACACCCGATGATTCCAGGAACATCACTGAAGATGTGTCCAGAAGCATCAATAGATGTATGTACACAGTGGCTACTGTCAGGCTGATCAGCACAAGTCACCCAAGCAGGATGGCAAAGCAACTTTTTCTGCACACTATGAACATAAAATAACAGTTCAGAGTTTCTTCTTCAATTACAGCTATAATGAATAAATTACCATTTAAAATAGAGAAAATAAAATGCAGAAGCTAATAATTTTGGACTGCAGATAACTTTAAGTATTCCTTTAGATCACTCAACCTGCTTCCTTTTCTGCAACTTCAAACACACTTCTGAATTTTCCAGCTCTGAGGAAGGATTCATGCTCTCAAATGTTGTCTGCTTTGCTCCGTATTGACCTGTAAAAAGCTTCCACATTTTCTTTCTTTGTTTAGCAATTAATGTGGTTGGTTTCTCTTGTACCTTGCATTTGAGTAGCTATCAACCAAAGAAAAGGCTTTTAAATGGGTTAAATTCCTGAATACTTGAACACCACAAAAAGCAACAAGCAAATTATTTTGAAACACTTTTCACTATTTTGTAATTTGAAGTAATTTTTATGTCTTGCACTGTACTGCTGCTGCAAAACATCACATGTCAGTGATAATAAACTTAATTCTGATTCTGACGTGCAGTTGCTTCACATTATTTGCAAACTTTGGGATCACTTGATGAAATGTTATGTAAAATGAAACTGTTAAAGAAAAAATCTTTTAGAATAGCTAAGTAATGCCAAGATTGCTTCTCTCAATTAATATGCCTGTATTGAAACTCTTAGTAAAAAATTAATTGTTGGGATTTATATATTCAAGTAATTTTTCTATTGATATATTAAAGCAACTTCTCTATAGTAGAACTGACTACACAATTTTTCCTAAAACTACCACTAAAGAAATGTCTGTATAAATTCCAATGTCTCCTTATTAATTTCAAAGGTCTGAGTAATCTTTGTATAAGATACAGTATCAATAGTGAGACTTTGAGAGGAGCAGTATATTTTGAATTTCTTAAAAAAATAAATCCCATTCACATTGCAAAAACTAACAAGAAGTTAATATTACTATCATCTGAGCTTTCTAGATTTGGTGACATTTACATATTGTTCTGTTTGCTTTTGTAACTTGCTATGTTACTGTATCCCCTGATTATGTTAGAATATTGTAACTCAATTTCATTTATTGTACATATAGAGTACTACGTATGACACCAGAAGTCTGCTTAAGTGAAAAGCTGCACAGATAATTTCACACTATACATATCAATGTCTTCACTTCAATGAAAGCAAAACATCAGTGATTTTCCATATCCTAGGATAAAATTCATACACAATGACAGAGGATTTTGAGAGTCACACAAAGAGAAGGATTATATTATATAATCACAAAAGCCATGAGAATCGTATGTTTAATCAAAGATCATGTGGTATTAGTGAACATTATAACAATACTCCCATCAAATGTATATGCTCAGCTTAATTGTCCATTTCATTATAAAAATTAGTTTAAATGAAAAAAAGCCAGTTACTACATAAAGAAATGAAATAACAGGTCCATTGAAATTGAATTTCAGATCTTCCCCATTGCTTAAATGAGATGTACTACATTCTGACCAAATGGATCACAAAATCTCATGTACTGTACCAACCAGTATTTAGAATTGAATTAACTGATCTCAATTCTTGACAGAACCAAGTGTACCAATAAAGATTCAGAAGAACAAAACATTTCCTATGCTCAATTTCTATTCATAATACATTTATCATATCTCCTGACATGCATGCGCAAATATCAACACAAGCCAGGTACTTGTTTGATTATCATGATAACATTTGTTGAATAAGTCTTAATGATAACCAATAGCCTAAGTCAGAGGTAAAATTATGCACAGTTGGATCAGATATTGAAAGTTTAATGGTTCTGGAAAAAAACAAGTATGTCATTCTTCCCATACCTTTGCTGACAAAGGTCACTAACTTCAGGCCAAAGCTTAGAGGAGAAAATGGGCAAAGAAAATTGAAAATGGCAGTAGAATATAGAGAAACCTTCTTCAATTAATATTTATTGTCTATTGCAATTTAACTACAAGACTAGTTTGGTTCAGAATGAGTTGTGCGAGATGACTCACAGAATAATTGAAAATGCTAAATATAACTATTTTACTTAATTTACAGATTTCTTTTTTTAAAAGTGACCAATTTGGTTACAAGAAAATGAAATCAGAATCACAATCATAGCCTCTTCAACAAAATTAGGCTGATCAAATTTAAATATACATCTGAAAACAACCACGCATTTTGCTAAACATTAGAAATCCAATTATTAGCACAAAATATTAATTTCATTATTTCACTATTTAATTAACTGATTTATCAGGGACATGGGGTGACTTTTATTGAAATAACAATTAATAAGTTCTCTTCTTTTTTTCACAATTTTTGTTCAATTTCTTAACCCTTGAAGGCACAAGGTAAAGCAAAGTAAATTCCAGTGCCCAGTGAATATCTAAAGTGTACAGCAGAAAGAGACTTGGCAGTGTCTGTGCAGCAAAAGTCTTTCATCAGTCAATGGTTTGAAGTCATGAGAAAAGCTCATGGGTCTATTACAGTGAATAATATTTTTCTCCAAAGAACTGCATGGTCTCTTGAAGACTTGTTTGTTAAAAATTAATATCTAGCAATTAAGACATCTTAGTGGTAAATGTGCACCCACTCAGACCTAAATGGAGAAAAATCAAAGTCACTGAGAGTATTGGAATAGAAAATTGATTTGTTTCCTCAACCAATTGTGGAATTATTCGTCTACATATTTACTTAAATCATTGCACAAGTTTTGGATATTTAGAAGGATACATGCAATTCAACAAGATTGAACAATGTGCATAAATACAATTAATAAAGAGGAAATCAAAGCAAACAGAAAGAGGCAGATGGATTACGCGATAAAATAAAGTAGTATAAAAGGGCTGTAAAAAGTGTTACAGAAACAGGTGTAAAAGGATTAAAGGATTAACTCCTGGTCAGACATTTTGCATGGTACTGTATTTATGAAGATAATGACAAGGCAATTCACACCCAGGTCAGGTGTAAACAGGTTTAGATGTGTTTGCATATTGAGCGCCAGTTACTTGCAGTTTTTTAAGCAAAAGGTCTAAATTCTACAAGAGAATTAGCAGCCTGTTTATTTTGCCATATAATTTTAAAGGTCTCAGCAAGACCAGTTAACAAAATGAAATGATTCTGGTACTACCAATATCACCCGTACTTCAGTAAAATCTATCACAAAATTCAGAAAGAAACAACAACATGACCGCAAGGTAAGGCTATTTCACCCTATAGCCTGTTCTGACATTCAATGTGATATTGTAACCTAATTCCACATATACCTTTGCATCTTTGTTTAACAAATAGAACTATTAATCTCTGGATTGACTAACATTAGTCTAGATTGGAACCAATAAACTGACCATTTCCCTCCAGCTATGCTGCCCGATCCATTGAGTTCCTCTGGCATTTTGTTTACTGCTCATGATTCCAACATCTGAATTCTCATGTTTCTCAATGAAGACTATCTGCTAACTTTGCAACTGTCCAGTTGGTTCAGCTTGTTGGATTCATGTAGGAACAGCAGGATAGATGAGTTTAACGACTCTGGTGTCGTGGTGTAAGAAGTCATTGAAGTGTGGATAGCAAACAAAAATATGAAGGTGGCATAGGATAGGATAGTGGCAGGATATACAGCATGTTCTCTGAAGCAAAGAGCAAAGAGCAAGGTTGTGTTGCCTTCCTCAGTCCAGAATTCAAGGCATCTACTCAATCTTAGATTGGAAGTTATAGGGAGAGGTGGGAGAATCCAGTAGTCCTCGATTCATACAGCACAGAAACAAAAACAGGCCCCTTGCACAATTTGTCCATGCCAACCATCAAACACCCATCTATACTAATCCTATTTATCAGCACTTGGTCTATGACCTTCTAAGTCACGGCAATACAAGTGCTTATCTAAATAGTTTTTAAATGTTGTGAACATACAGTAGCTGCTTCTACTCAGGCAGTCCATTCCATATTTCAACCAGCTAATGTGAAAAAGGTCTTCCTCTAATTCTCTCTCATCCTCTTACCCCTTACCTAAACCTATGTCCTCTAGTTTCAGTTACCTCTGCTATGGGAAAAAGTTTCCTATTAAGCATCATATTTTTGCCTTTCATAATATTGTTTGTCTCTATCAGATCCATTCAGCTTCTCGTGCTCCAAGGAAAACAAACCCAGCATACCCAATTCCTCCTCGCAACTGAAATGCTCCATTCCAGACATCCACTGCACTCACTCCAAGGTAATCACATCCTCCAAAAAGAATGAGAGGGGACTTGCATTTATGATTGAAAAGGGGTCTTGGCAGGGTGTTCCCTCCAACAGGAAAGAAAATTATGGGTTGCCTTTGAAAATTGCTTATTTAAGACACATGGAGCAAAATTTTTCTCAGATCATCATGACTTTTGGAATTCTCTTCCTGAAGGGGCTAGATCAATGATAGCAAAGGGGTAAAAATGTTACTGGAGTGATGGCTGAAAGATGAAACAGACTCAAGTAGTGGAATAGTCTGCTACTCCTGCTACCCAGTTTGTATAAGAATGAACCATTTCTAATGCAAGGTTATCCACCTGTATTCATTAAGCTTTTCTATTATTACTTGATCTGCTAAGCATTGAGAGTACTTTCTTTTATTTCAATTTTTAGTAACTGTTGGTTCCCCTCCTCTCCCTCTCACCTCCCCCTATTTCCATCCTATGGACACATCAACTATGATTAACATGGTTCAATACCTCTCATAGACACCATAACAGCATTTGTGCCACTGGATTATCTCAGTCTTCACCTTGTCATAAGGTGTTCTCTCCACCCTTACCCCTCCCTGAAACTTAAAGCACACTTCTTTTCTCACTCTTACAATTCTGTTATTTATTCTGCTTCTCTCACCAGATGCTGCCCAACTTGCTGAGTATCTTTAACCATACCCAGTCTTTATTTCAGTTTTCCAACATCCGCAGCCTTTTATTTTCTGAGAGAAGTTGGGCATTTTAAGTGGATGCGATCTGTCATTAAATTTCTGAATGCAACTCAGGGTTCCATACGTTATCATTTGTCATTCGTCTGCAGGACCTGAACCTTTGGTTGACAAATCCTAGCTCCAGATAGTGTTTACTCCTTTACACTCCAATTCATGAACCAAGCTATTTCATGAATCATTAATAATGCTCTGGAACACTACTAACCTATCAAGAAGATTATCGTTTACTCCACACTGTTCTAGATTTGCAAGCCAGACACCAGAACTACCATAATTCCAAATATATCTTGCCTAAGGAAAATATCTATTAAATAGTCTTTGGATAACTACTAAGTGTAAGTTTGAATATTTAAGTAGAATGCATGTGGCTGATGTTTATGATTGTATGATAAGCAGATAGCCTAATATATGGAAGACAAACTGAAGATTTACAGTAAGGGTAGAACATCAGTCATGGCTGGCTATTTTGCTCTACTCCACTCACAAGAACGGAGAGGATGGCAAGAATAGATAAAGCTCAAGAGTCACACACATCAAAGTTGCTGGTGAACGCAGCAGGCCAGGCAGCATCTATAGGAAGAGGCGCAGTCGACGTTTCAGGCCGAGACCCTTCGTCAGGACTAACTGAAGGAAGAGTGAGTAAGGGATTTGAAAGCTTTCAAATCCCTTACTCACTCTTCCTTCAGTTAGTCCTGACGAAGGGTCTCGGCCTGAAACGTCGACTGCGCCTCTTCCTATAGATGCTGCCTGGCCTGCTGCGTTCACCAGCAACTTTGATGTGTGTTGCTTGAATTTCCAGCATCTGCAGAATTCCTGTTGTTTTTGTTAAAGCTCAAGAGTAATAGTTTTTGAAAATAGTAAGCCAATTGCTTAAGTTGACATTGAAAATAATTGGAAGTCAAAAAGAATTGTAAGTGCTAAAATATATACAAATAAAGTCTTGGGTAAACCCTGAAAATGCCATTTGATAGGAATAAAATATACCTAAATGAAAGGGGTGCATGAAGGGAAGAATACTGTGAAATATTTTTAAAAGCAATTGTGAGGTTCGAGACAATTTTGATCTTTCCTAATTTCTCTTTCATGGACATTGAAAATCCTTAATATTCTTGAATGTTTCCCAATATTAGCTTTGATAAAGGGTCTCAAATTAAAACCTTACCTGTCTTCTTTTTTTTAAGTTTAGCAACAGGATGAGATATTTGCTGCACCTTGTGCCTGATTAACTATACAATGAGACCATGGCTAAACTGTACTTTTACTCCACCAGTTGCCTTGCTTCTTATTTTTACATCCTTCTCTAACAAAAATCTTGCAATCTATGACACAAAATTGTTAAGCCTGCATTAACTGACTTTCCTTTGACAGTTGCAAATTTGTAACAGACTGGATAAGAAGAAATGCTTCCTAACTTTGTCACATTTGCCTTCTACTCAGGTGTTACAAATTCCTCAACGTTATCATTCACTGTCAGGGATACCTTGTTATTCTTTTTTCAACTGAGTGCATACGTAAAAAGTGAGGAAATTTCCAGTCATCCATGTCTGCCATCCGCCCCCATTCTCTAAACAAGCATTCATTAACCCAACCTACACCTTTCCCACAGGTATCTGAAATCTGCATTCTCTGACCTGCCCCACATCCACCCCAAATACACCCAATAGTCATCTTATTAGGTACAGGAGAGGAACATGGTTTGATCTTCTGATGCTGTAGCCCCATCCACTTCAAGGTTTGACATGTTCTGCATTCTACACCCCACTGTTCAGTTACTGTCGCCTTCCTGTCAGCCTGAACCAGTCTAGCCATTCTCTTCTGACCTCTCTCATTAACAAGGCATTTCCACCCACAGAACTGTTGCTCACTGGATTTTTTTTTGTTTTTCTGCACCATTCTCTGTAAACTCGATATTGTTGTGTGTGAAAATCCCAGGACATCAGCAGTTTCTGAGATACTCAAACTCCTGTCTGACACCAACAATCATCCCATAGATAGTCACATAGATCACATTTCTTCCCCATTCTGATTTTTGGTCTGAACAATGCCTGCATTCTTTTATGCACTGAGCTGCTGCCACATGATTGTGATTAGATATTTGCATTAGTGATTAGCTGTACAGGTGTAATTAGTAAAGTGGCCACTGAGTGTATATGAATGTCACTGATTATAAACACAAATATTCAAAATACATTTATTATCAAAGTATAAATTATACAGCCTTGAGATTTGTCTGCTTACAGGCAGCCACAAAGCAAGAAACCCAAAAAAAAATTTTAAAAAAAGATCAACACCCAATGCATAGACATAAACCACCAAAACACAGATTGCACCTTGATTCAAATATATACAAACTGCAGGCTTTGAGCTTGGCCACTCTAGTTGTCTAGCATTCCAACGGACTATTCTTGCTGCCTTAAAAAATACGAGAGTGTTTTCTGTTTCTTGCTTTCTCTGCCAATCTCAAAACATATTTTCTGTTATTCCAGGTTTACTATAATCAAAAAATGGCATGTGAAAAGAGATATACTTTTGTTTTTTTTTCACCATAAGATAGAGCAGCACCTCACTCTCATGCTTTTTAATTTCCTTTTGCCTCTTTGCCTTGTTGAGCAGAAAATATTTTCTGATAGTTAGCTGTTTAAACTCAAAACCAAAACATTTAATACCAGTAACTTCTACAGAAAAAGAACTCTTTTATTGTGAGCTGTTTCACACAAATACAGTGCCTACAAAAAAGAATTCACCCCCCCCCCCCCACATCTGGACAATGCAATTTTTTCCATTCTTCTTCACAAAACTGTTCAAGCTCTGTCAGATTGCATGGAGATTGTGAATGAACAGCCACAAATTCTCAATTGGATTGAGGTCTAGACTCTGACTTGGCCACTTCAGGACATTAACTTTGTTGTTTTTAAGTCACTCCTGTGTAGCTTTGGCTTTATGTTTGGGTTCATTATCTTACTGGAAAACAAATTTCCCAAGTCGCAGTTCTCTTGCAGACTGCATCAGGTTTTCCTCTAGAATATCCCTGTATTTTGCTGCATTCATTTTACTCTCTACCTTCACAAGCCTGCTGCAGTGAAGCATTCCAACAGCATTATGCAGCCACCACCATGCTTCACGGTAGGGATGGTTTGTTTTTGATGAGGTGTGGTGTTTACCTTATGCCAAACATAGCATTTAGTCTGATGGCCAGAAAGCTCAATTTTGGTTTAATCAGGCATGAGAACCTTCTTCCAGCTGACTTCAGAGACTTCCACATACCTTCTGGCAAACTCAAGCCAAGATCACATCTGAGTTTTTTTCCCAACAGCAGCTTTCACTTTTCCACTCTCTCATAAAGCTGCGACTGGTGAAGCACCCAGGCAACAATTGTAGTATGTGCAGTCTCTCTCACCTCAGCCACTGAAGCTTGTAACACCTCCAGAGATGTCATAGGTCTCTTGGTGGCCTCCCTCACTTGTCCCCTTCTTGCATGGTGTCTCAGAATATGGCACAGCAGATCTACAGCCATGCCATATTCTTTCCATCCCTTGATGATTGACTTAACTGTACTTCAAGAGATATTCATTAACTTGGAAATTTTTTTGTATCTATCTCCTGACTTGTGCTTTGGGGAGTACCTTCTCATGGAGTTGCTTGGAGTGTTCTTTTGTATTCTTTTGTGTAGTTTTTGCCAGGATACTGACTCACCAGCAGTTGGACCCCATGGTGATCTCCATATAACTTATTATGTGACTTCTAAAACCATCTGGCTGCACCAGCAATGATTTCGTGTGTCATATTAAAGAGGTCATATATGCAATCAATTATTTTGAGTTTTATATTTGTAATTAATTTAGATCACTTTGTAGAGATCTGTTTTCACTTTGACACAGAAGTGTGTTTTTCTGTTGATCAGTGTCAAAAAAGCCGAATTAAATCCATTGTGATTGTGATTCAATGTTGTAAAACAATAAAGCATGAAAACGTCCAAGGGGACTAAATACTTTTATAGGCACTGTATGTTGTTCCTCATCAGTCTTTGAAACCCGGTTAAAATGATGTATTGCCCCCCCCACAGTAAAAATTCTTATGCTTATAATGTACTTCATTCTTGTTCCTCTCTTCCTCCCAGTTCTTGCTTAGAATTTAGTTGCAAATGCATAGCAGATTGTATTATCCCTTTTTAACAAAGATGTATTCAAAACTGGCAAAATGCAATGACAGATTTGAGATTCTCACCCTTAGACAATTACTCAGATATTGCCAACTTTATTATTCACTAGACAGGCAATGCCTGATGGTCTATTTGATAGAAAATCAGAGGCCAGTCAGGAGAACATCCAAATCTAAAGATAAAAGCACCATTAATTTTTTTAGCTGCAAAGGAGCAGAGGCAGGGGCAGATGTTCTTTGGGTGACTCTTAGTGATGGTAGGAGAGACAAAGATATGCGACCAAATATAACACACTGCATTCCAAACCTGATTCAGCCTCAGATGATTTCCAAGTCGAGGAATACAATCCATTCAGCATGTCTTGAATAAATTGTAAATCAGTGTGATCTGAATTTGTCACTTGGGAACTTTGCAGGGGTACTGCATAATTGTACCTGCAATGCATGGCAATTACTAAGGATTAGTTGGAAGTAAGCATGAGTGCTAAACAAAGCATAAGGTGGGTCCAATATCTTGATCAAAGAACTTACTGTACTGGGTTCTCTCCACTCGGCTACCAGTAAGTATTTACACTTAGGAGCGACAATTATAAATGTCATCCACAAAAACCTATTGGAAATTGAAATATAAACTCATGGTCAAGAAATATGGATGAAAAACATTACAGAGGCATCATACCTCTTAGTGGCAAACTACTGGGAATGTTGTTTGAATTCATAGCATAGAAGCTGCTCTGTGGACTTAAAGAAAATTGGGAATTGGCCCAAGACTTGTGCTTGATAACAGGTGCCTCTAAAAGCATGGCTGGTTAGCCCCTCGCTAACAAGCTAGCGGACTCAGCGGTGAGAAGACCACCTTTCTTGAACTCCGTACGTCTCAGGTCAATATGACTTGGGTCCCACCAGACCAGGAGAGCCCAGATGTTTCAGCCACCTGCAGCCCTATCTGAGCAAATACTGTGCAAATGCTACCCACTTGCAATTACCCGTCAGCAAGAAATGATAGATCATGCACTGCATACAATTATAAGGTGTATTAATGAATGTCACTTAATCAAGCAGTTATTAAAGAAGAAAGAAAAAAAGAAGAAAAACATAAAAGGGCCCATTATAATTAAAACAGTCCAATGTGCACAAAGTTGGAGGTCACATCTCCAAAAGCTGGAGGTGTCTAGGGACTCATGGTGCCAACTCCTTTTCACCTATCACCGTTAGAACTTTTCATCTTGGATTCCAGTGAATTGCGCATTCTGGTTGGATTGAATCCTACCACCAGTTCTCTCGATCTTCTCTCTCCATCTCCCACTGAAAGAACCTCGACCCCTTTAGTGTCTGTCACAAAACCTCTGCACCTAGTTTTCTCTAGAACCTTTTCCCAATTTCACCATCCTGATTGGCTGAGCCGACATTCCTAAGCTGAACATCACAACCCCTTATATTTAACAGTAACCTAAACACTACCAGCAGAACACACTGCTTCTACTGAAAACTATTAGACAAAATACCCAAGAGCATTAGCAATTATCTATTTTATAAATACCATCTCCTTTCATATTTTAGACTGCAGTTCAGCTTACTAACTGAAGGAACTCTGTATATGCTTAGACACATGTCCAGAGCATGACTTCTGGTAGCGGCACTTTCTGATTTCAACAGTAACTGGTTTAAGATTAAAATTGTAAAATTTACTAGATTGACACTAGAATGTGATAAAGACTACCAAGACACACAAAGCTGAAGTGTCTAGTAAGAAATCTCAAATGTAGATATTTGCTTTAAAAGATGAGATGCTACTAAACATTGGAAGAAAGATTAGATATTCATAGCCATTAAAAAAAGGTAACAGGAAAGTTACCAAGGAAAGTAAATGATGTGTTGGACTTCATTACAAAAAAAAAATCAGAGTTTAGCTGTTAAAATATCTTCCCACAATAATCAAAGGCAAAAGTGAGATTCTACTTGGATACGTGTGTCCAGTTTTGGTTTCTTTACCTAAAGTAGATTGGTCTTGTGGAAATGCAAATAAGTTTCACTGGACCACCTTTTGGCCAGGCACAGAATCGAACGAAGATAAATTGAGTTAACTTATTTACTTACTTTCCCTTGGATTTAGATGGATGAGAAGCAGTTACAATTAAGTTTCTATAAATCTTAAGCAATATGCTATGTTAGACATGAAAGAATTTTCCCTGTTTGTGAGAATCTAGGACCAGAGGACAACAGCCTCAGATTAAAAGATTACTTCTGATCTCCTTCAGAACAGAGATCAGAAGTAATTTCTTTAGCCAGAGGGTGGTGAATCTATGGAATTCATTGCTACAGATGGTCATGGGGGACAAATTACTGGGTATATTTAAAGCAGGGATTGGCTGGTTTTTGATTAGGGTATCAAAAATGTTGGGGAGAAATCAGGAGAATGGAATTCAGAGGGAAAATAAATCAGCTATGATCAGATGGCAGAGTACACTCAATGGGCCAAATAGCCTAATTCTGTTCCTGTGTACTTTGTTGTATTCAGGTGTGACAGCCTTGGAATTAGTGCTAATCATTTAAGAATTAGCCAAGGAGAAACATCTTTACTTAAATGGTTATGAATTTTTGGACTTCTTTAACACAGTCACTAAATATTTTTGAAATGGAAACTGCTTATTATTTGGATCATAAAGGGATCAAAGGATATCAGCATAATACAGGGCAGTATAATTTAGATAGGGGATCAATGACTCCAAATTGCCTGATCTTGTTCCTATTTCTTTTGAATTGTGTTGATGTTGGGATATATTTTGCATTCAGAATGACAGCCTCTCCTTCACCAAAAAGCCTCCATAGTTACTATTTTCATCCTATTTGGAAGTGAAATGAGGATACATTCTACAAAAGGTGACAATACACCTTACAAGTTCACATGCAGGTGAAAATGTTGAAAAGATACTCCACGGTGTTGGAGTAAGTAGCATCACAAACTTATAATGCAGATCTAGAAATAATATTCTGAGTTATAATGCTTAAAATGTGAAATAGAACCACTCAGTGGGTCAGAAATTATCTGTAGAGCTAAGTATACATGTTCAATACTCTCTCTCCCCATGATTGCTGTCTCATTTACTACTTGAAATGTTTTGTTTATATTTCTTGAGAAATGCAATATATTTTCATGGCAATGCACATCAGGAAGACCATCAACGTATAAATATTTGCATGGTTGCAGCTTAATAAATAGGTGAAGAATTTCAATCTGATAGAGAATTTCAATCTCTATCTCTACGATCTGATGTTGCTCAAGTCTTCCACTGTTAGAGAACATACTTTCAAATCAAAGCCCGAGGCATTCACCTCTAATGCTTTCCACTTCT